>NC_081203.1:25398378-25588378 GCF_902713425.1 Acipenser ruthenus
TTAATTGGTCATTACAGAAATGTATATTTCCATTATTCTTGTTTTGTGCAAATTGGTTTTCCAAATAAAATCTTGTTTACAAGTCTTGGTAACCCCTTGCTTTATGGGAAGGTACTTTTTTTATTTAATTCGAAACTTATTGTAAATAGCTGGAATAAAATAGGTAAATTTAAATAACGGAACTATTAATCCTACGTACAACATGTTCCTGGTTTATTGTGTGTATGTGTAATGGAATTCTGCTAGTTTGGCATATATGGGTTGAGACCTGACAGCAGACTTTATGGTTATATTGCATATACTACGTTCTTAACATGACAGACGCTTCCCAGAAATACAAACCACATATCAGCACTTCCTCTCTACGGGAATAGCAGGGTGGGTCACCCTTCCCTTTTTTCAATGTCTCTTTCCTGCCCTCAGGATCTCAGATTACTTCCTCCCAGCTGCCTCCAGGCCTAATACTCTCCACTCCTGCCCTTTGGAACCCACCTTTCCTGAAAAAAAACAAAAAAAACAAAAAACAAAACAAAATCGCATTACTTTAACAAGGGCAATTGTGTATATCACACAGCATTTTCTTTTGTCCCTTTAACACTGTGCCACAAATTCTTCTTGTAGTACTAGGCAACTTTTGTTTGTAATTTTAACGTGCAATTTGTCTGTAATGTTTACAACATTAGAAATACCAAATCTCACACACACACACACACACACACACACACACACACACACACACACACATATATATACATATATAGATATACATTGAAATAGCTCTCCTTTGTATCACTTTTAAAGTGTATTGCTTTTACACCAAAATGCATACTTTACATCCTTTTACTCTAGTTTTTATATAAAGAGATATGGGGATCTACTTCTATGATCTAAACACTGCCTCCACAAAGTGTTTTTCTAACCTTATTTCACTGTAGTTGTATTGTATGCAGTAATGCTAACAGGCAGGGCTTTAAATCACTGCTTGGTTAAAGAGTGTATTAACCACAACTGCTTAGACCCATTACAATCAACCACATTGTATACCCTGGAGTCCTAAAATGTTACTTTGACTGTTGAATACCAATTTATGAGCATTCTGGTGGACTTTTTCGGAATTAGGAATGGAATTAATTAGAAAGACTTTCGTGTATCCAAAGGATTTACTAAATTAATTCAAGCAGAAAGTGTTTGGTCATCTTTATATGGTCCTTTATAAAAAGAAAGAAAGAAAGAAATGTGTTTAAATGTATAAAATCTTTAAATATGGAATTTTTAAGTCTAATGTCTTCACATAAAATATATACCTGTGCTTTTCAATAAAATAGGTAGACAATGAAAAGAATTAAGACATATACCTGCCAGACTATTTAATACAATTCTAAGAAGACAACGTGTTCCTGTTCTTCTTTAAACCTAAGTACCTCTCAAAGGTTTAAGTAATTGTTCATAGTTTTCATAAAGGTCTAAAGTAAGTAAACCACTGATTATGATATCAATAAATTATGCCACATACTTTATATATTCATATCATTTACATGTGACATAATTTAATTTGAAATATACATCCACATCTTGTACCCTAAGCCTACTGCCTCATTACACCTTATGTCAGTGAACTTCTTGCAAGTTCATTACTTAAGCAACAACAAACTCAGGAAGATAAAAAAAAATCTGTTTTTCAGCACAGGAACACAACTGTGAACACAACTGTGATTAAAGAGAAACCTGGTCTAAACATTTTAAAATGGAAATTGCTTACTATGCCATGGCATGCTTTATTTATTTATTTATACTCAAGAGAATTAACATGCATACGTTCACTCAGTATTTCTCCTGTGGAAACATGCTTTTGTGTCATTGACAATTCAATATATATGGGTTTAGTTAGTTATTGGTACAATAACAACTTTCACCACCAGTGACACTGTCTGTATGTAAAAATCACATTCAGAGAAACACTATTTACCATGCAATTGGGAATAAAGAAGAAAAAAGAAAAAAACATGCACAAATTCAGATAATTTGCAAATATCAAATACAATACATACAATTAATGCTTTAGTTTAGCAAACTGTACAACCTCTGCAGCCTGAAAGTGGTTTTCCAGTATATTTTTCTGCTAAAAAAAAAAATCTGCATATGCTTTTCTGAATAGCAATCTGTTTTACATTTTAAATATGGAAAACACATAAAAATGTCAAATGTCTGACATTACAGGACATAGACGGTCCCGGCCCTGGAATATCTCCAAAATACAAACCAGAGAAATAATCTTAAAACCTGAGCTCAATGGCAGGGAATACACCCAACCCAGGATTGTATTGAGATGTGGCATTGCATAGAAAAAATAACTACTGTGCTTCTGTCTTTCCTTAACATTACACTGCCTGTAAACTAAAACTATCAGACCAAATACTGACAATTACAAATTTAAAGGTGTGATATCCAAGGCTATTAAAAACACTGAGGTCTATTTCATTGAAAGTGCGAATCTTAATTCCACTCTCTTTATTTATTTTATTAAAATAAACCATGATATCTCACCTCTTTTTTTCTCACAAATTGTTGATTGTTTTGCTGTTATTTGATTTTCAGACTTTATTTTTACTTTCTCTGGTGTTGATGCCTCTTTATACTGCTACAGCATTATTTATTTAATAGAAGCATGCAGTTTCCTCTCCAGATTCACTCCTATATTACCAGTAAAAGTAATGCAGTTCCTTATGGGAGTGCAAACTTAAGGTTAAAGTGAGGTCCTATTACTGTGAACTGACAGGGGCTTAGAGAATGCTAATGCTAAAGAGAGGTTAGACAATGTTTCCTACAGTTTTGATTATTGTCTCTCTAAGCATGTATCAGTACGGGTTAAGAATACCATCTTGTAAATATAAGTTTTGTAACTGAAACTACACACGTGATTATCATGCAAATGGGTTGAAATAAGACACACTATGCCACATGCATTATTAGGACTGTTGTGTCAATGGGCAAAATAAGGGGGGATTCTTATCCAGCTCACAAGAGGAATGCGTCAAGTTTAAAAAGAAGCAATCAAAACAGGGTCTGAGTTTGCAACTCAGGTTAGGGAATTCAAAATAAAAATCTGCATCAGAATCACAATAAGGCTATTACAATACAGAAGAGACGAAGAATACCTGGGTTAAACTGTGCAGCTTCTACAGTGAATTGAACTTTTGTCTACTGGACTAAAACATTTCTTACTGTCATTTCATTCAGCTGCTCATTCATTATTTCCATAACACTGTTGTCTAAGAAGCTGGGAATATGGCTGAATGTTTAAGAGAAAGAAGCACAGCATTTTCATGGTTTTTACAGCAGATAATCATTATTCATGGCTGTTTTACATTATAGTAACCACTTTATTTTAACAGTTAGGAATCAGTCAAGATGGTGTACGTTTGGAAGACAGTTACCATAAAGAACTGGACTTGAGAAAAACATGACAAAACAAAGAAAAACGGTACATTAAGGAGATATTGTTATGCACTTCAAAATACATATACTTGCAGTGAATATTAGATAATGGTAACTACAGTGTGATCACATGTGTTTTGAAGCATTTTAGCAAAGAATGTATTCTTAGTGCTTCAACTGAAATATTTGCTGACATTCCCAGCACCAGCTGAGATTCAGTAATGTTCAGTTCACTTCAAGCTCACCACATCTTACAAACTCCCTTGCTTTAGTTTCCAGTGATCTTCTTAAACTTCAAAGATAAAATACATTTAAAAAAATCTATAAAAGCAGTATTGTTTTTATGTTTGCTTGTTAGCTGGTCTAAGAGCCGGTCTAAACGCTGAGTATGAAGGTCAGAGTATTGGATTTTTGAGCACTGGGAATATCTGAGTATTTAACTCAAACACATCGTTCACCCCAAGCACTTCTCCTCATCACTTAACTGCTCTCATATGGTTAATATTAGATGTAACTCGATATAATGAATACACTGAAGGAGGTATAAAAGGTGCATCCTGTTCTAAATCTGAAAATAAGGTAAGAAGTAACATCTCGGCCTAAAAATAAAACAGCAGTATTATACTTTATCTTTGAACGAGAGTGTAATAAAAGTGATTTTAATAAATGTTTAATATTATTATTAAATGTGATGGAATCCATTAATTGAAGTGTCATAAGACAAGTTTAACCCTGTATCTATTTAAAAAGACACTCCAACTCAGAAATGACAGCTGTATTCAGGCATATAGCAGCAAAAAGCTGTCAGCATTTGAGGGACGGTTTGTAGCTTCACCAGATATTTTTTATTATATTGATCTGGGGATTGTCAAACATGTCTCATTGAGAATTGCTATCTGTTCTTATGGGAAAAAAAATCATCCCAAAACATGTAAAATTCAGAGATTGTGTATATATCTTTAGGGTTATCATAGGTTATAAGTACTGGTAGTATTAGTAGTAATATTTAAACACAAATATGTTGAGTTTTGTAAAAACAAACCATCTGCATTTACCTCAACCCTAATAAATAGAACATGTTTGAATTGTATATGAGTGCTTGACATTGACCTTGGCTTAGAGGCTCCCGGCCTTCACGTCAACCTCCTGTTCTGGAAACTGGCCTCAACCTAAAAGACCTCAGCTTGCATTGAGGATTCTGGCCTCAGCCTCAGGCTTAACCTTGTGGATTTCGGCCTTACCCCAGCCTTGAATCCAACACCGTTACAATTGTACCTGCTATGAATGTTAACTGAAACCACTGCTGCAGCTCAAGTCAGCAAAACAAAAATGTCAACAAAGACGATCCCTTGTATAGTGAATTGTATAATTTGTAGATTTTGTTTCAAACTGTACAAACATTTCTTTTTTAATCTAATATCTCAGTCGTAAGCCTCTGTATACTTGTATGCAAAACCATATCTTCCATATATCTGTTAAAGAAATTCAATGGTGTTCAGACAAAACATCTGACTTTGATAACTTGTCATTAAATACTCTTTATGTGTGTCTGCCTTTATTTAATCAATATAAATGTACTTCAGCAGTGTAAGGTGGGGTGTAATGGACTTGGGATTCTTCAGGCCACAAACAATTCCTCTTAAAGTTTAATGGCTGCATTTAATTGATTCCATCTGATAATGAGATTACTGGCATTCCAACAGTATGAAATAATCTTTCTCTGTATCTGCAAAATATTATTACTAAATCCAAAGGCATTTTGTAAAAATAAAAATTAATACCGTAGTTTGAAATAATAGTACATAATAGTACATTTTACAACTTAGATTTTAATGCATTCACAATACAGTATATCACTAATGTACAGTAATAAGTCAGAATACTACTAAATGTTACAAAAAAATATTATTTAGTAGATAATTAGCTGTTATTTTTAAGTGTATTAACTGTATTCAACATTTATACATGCACACCATGCACTAAAGAAACTACAGCATGGACTGATGGAACTGGCTTTATACACTCGGGTGGCCAAACAAATACATCTACTACCATGCAAGAATTTCTTGTGGAACCAAAAAAAATAGAAAAAAAAATTACACTATGAGAGGCTTCTTAAATGGCCTGTACTGTTAAATGGATTGGTCTTTGTATTATTTCCACCGGAAATAATGGGCACTTCCCACCCCCTGAACATTATCAAAACTGGCTTTGCCTCTGATTTCAAGGAATACACGAATGCCCCTGCTTCAAGGTCACCCTTACAGAATAGTTTAAAGAGCTTTTTCTGTAAAATGTGTATATTTACAAGCACACACATAACTGCTCACTAGGGAAGATAAGCTATTAGAGAAAAAAATAGATGTGTTCCCTTATAGACTTCACACATCAGTGAAGCAGATCAAATTGGTTCTTGTACTCTGCTTATGCGTACATGGCAAAGAACTTTGTCTTGAGAATTCATCCATTGTTCTGAACGAAACCCAAATAGCATGCTGGCTAGGATCAAGACCATGCTGGCTAGGATCTATATGAAGTCTCAAAAGTCGCAGGTAAACAAATGGGGGAGATGGATACCTTATTAAAGAAAATTAAAAAAGAGATGTAAAAATGGACCTAGAAAGTGTTTTTCATTGCTGCACATTAATCGCTTCACATGTGATGCAAATTCAAGAACAATAAATGCATCTGAGAGGTCAATAAAATACAGCCAAAAATAATACTGTAGGGAACAAAATATGAACTTTGGAAAGAGATATGTCATTTTCAAAGACATAAAAATCAAACACTAATTTTCTCTGGGGAAAATACACTCTAGACTTTTCTCATATTATTTATTCAGGATAGTCCAATGGAGAAGAAACACCTCATTTTTACTGAATTCTTCTTGGGGGCAATGTTATAGCTGGGCAGATGTGTGAAGTAACATGACATACATACAATAGTAGCTATACCGATATTTCACAACCTCCTAAAACATAGTTTGATAATTATTGCTTCCAGTTAATATTAAAGCAACAACCTACATGTTTATTACACCATAAATATAAAGCAACAGCATATTATCATAATAAGGTTAGGTGGATTGAGTCTCCTTAGTAAAACTAACCTGTATACAACACCACAGCATAAATCCAAATATGAACACTGAAGAAAAATAGGATGTGGGGGATTTAAAGGGTAAACAAATTAATTTTCTGTTCTCCTTTGATAAAATGAATTTGAAATAAAACACCTCAGTTATACTGTAACCAAAAAGATCAAATAAATAAATAAAGCCTGGATAATGTCTGCATTATTCTTGTTTATATGTATCGGCCATTTGGTACAATAGTAATAAAGTATAGGACACTATAGTTTATAGCTGTTTCTATATTCCTCTCACAGGGCTGTTTTATTGAGCTATAAACTGTAGGGTCCTATATTTATCAATTCATTATGTCACATGACGCATTCCAAACCAATAAGAACACCTGTAGACAGTCTCATCACAAACCACAACGTATAACCAATCAAATAAAAAAAAAGCATCTGAAGTCTGTCAAGCAACAAACTCACCTGGCAGAAATTAACTATGTAGCAAAACACTATTGGTTTGTTTAAGAAGAGAATCTCTGCGTTTAAGCACGGTCTGAATAATTCAATAATAACGTTAGTAAGGTGCAGGCTTCGGCTTCAGGCACACCTCTTGAGCTGCCTAACAGGTACATATTAGTTACATTTAACAAATAGATACATCTACATATTTTGCTATCCTTTTTCTTATAAATCAGCAAATTGGGTATTATTAAAACAAGCAACCAATGATCCAGGTGGACTAGTTTATGCCTCTGATTCCTTCTGAAACTGTCAAGAATGTCTATTGTGAGCTGATGTTCAGATGTGGAGCATAGCAATAGCAAAATAAAAAATACAGAAACGTGAAAATCATTTCATTTGACCGAAGCACAATTCCAATTTAATGCAGAAATAAAAGGCTTGGCTTCAGACAAATGGATCAACTACAGTAGCACTCCAAAAACTATTCAGCAGAATGCAAGGATTGCATGCCTTACTTTAATTTAAATAGCCTTAACTAAGTTAACATAGAATTGGTTGGCAACGGTGAATTAGAGTGATGGCACTACACCTAACTCATCAAAATGTTCTAAACCATCAAAGAAATGCCATATGACTTCTGGGGCTATGCTTCTTTTACTTGACAGTAATACTAACCCGTTTCTGTTTCCCTTAGGGATGATACCACAAATCACTGTTGTTGAATTTCTTACAACCTTTCACAGAGATATAGAAACATGATGAATAGTCTTCTAAAAATGAGACTATCCTTAAAAGTATTTAATGGATGAAAATACACAGAGCTTAATTAAAGATCTGGACAAAGACTAATGTTTAAAATGTCTTAATAGTGACAGACATCCATCGATGTGACATAATGGGACAGTTCGGCCATTTGGTTAGGGATGAGTACTGTAGCATAATGGGTATTTCTGATCCTCTAAACAGATGCAATTAAAACGAAAACCTAAGGTATTCAATCAGAACAATTGGAAATATATGAATATAAACTGTGCAGCATGGGAGTGCATTACTTTTATTGGTAGTACTGTCCCTCAAGGGGGCATTGGCACATTTCAAGCACCAGCAAGAGTAAGGAATAATCAAGCAATAGCAACCCCTTGGACACTAATATGTTTACCCTATTTAAACACCAGGGTAGGTCTGTGCTTTTTTAATTGCATTGTTGTACGCCTCCTCTCTGCCACCTTTGTAACAAGTATTCCCCTCTCTTGAAGGTGTCCCATTCTCAACATCATTTGACATCTATTGATAGCTAAACAGTTTTCAAACAATCCATGTGTTGCATGTATTTTAATTTCTATAATTTTGCCAATTGGCTTTTTTAATGAAAACTAAATGAATTTCCCTTTCTGTACTACTATTGTAATGGAGTAATCAAATAATTCATGTCAAATATGTTATAATATATACACAAAGCCTTATCATTGTATTCCCAATATTGAGTTTTATTTTGTATATTCTTCCTATAAATTATGAGCCTTGTGCATTGTTTTGCTCCATTTAACAAGAATAGTTTTCCCTCACTTATTTGAAAAACAGTTTGCAACGCATCAGGTTTTATCCTGGTAATATAAACCTATACACACTCCTGATGAAAACCTTCATAAGTCCCATGATGAATGTGCAGCTCACCTGGCCAGCATTGAAACATCTGGGTATTATTCATGCTACTAATCCTAATTCTTTAGGATGCTATCGCGCAATGAAATGACATACTAACGGGTGCAAAATCCGGTCCCAAGAGAGAAATGACACCGTTCCCTTTTCCTAAGGCTGGATTATTAAAGTGTGACTGCCATAGTTATTGCAGGGTAATGCGTGACATTCCTCAGTCTGGGCCTCCACTTGTCTGCTGCCCATGCCTAAAATAAAAAATTAAAAAATGGCAGAAAGGAAAATACTAAAAGCTATGTTTTCTTGGCAGATTTGCCCTGTCAGTCCCTTTTATCACAGACACCAATCCTATGCCTCGACTTTTGTTTAATGCAGGCAAGTAATGAAGAGCTCTCTAGCTAAATACATCTTTATTCTACCATTAACTGCATCTCTTGAAGTAGTCATTGACGAGAGGGGGGAGGGGGGGGGGGGGGGGGGGGGAATCTAAAGCTCTTCAAAGTCAAAGCATTTAGAGCCACTCTAGCATCAATCAAGGCCCCTGTCCAGTAAGTGCTGCTTATATTTACATGAAATATTCATAAACCATTCACTTTTGCTTTTCGGTCTCCTAATCATCACTTTCAGAAAGAAAAAAAAGCTACAATCATCTCAGTTAGGGGAGGGCATTACTGGATGTGAAGCTTGCTTCAATGTCAGGCTTCCAGTAGGTAGGCAGTTTTGTTCTAATACAAAAAGCAGCACAGGCAGTCAAAGGTCTTCATCTCCCCACTTTGTTTCTGTACCCTTTCAGCATGCACTCAATAATCTTCTGCCTCTTTGTTTTTCTCAAAGCATTTACCATAAGCCCAGCAAAGAACTTAAGTAATTATTTATGTAGCATTATTTTCAATTCCTGCTGTGCCTCTGTTAAATTCATGCATTTTTATGCACAAGACAGTTCACACAATAGCGAAATGTTATCCTTACTATTTGTTCTGTTCCATTTTCATATGGTAGTGTTTATACAAGAAGTGTTTTTTTTCTACCTTCCCTTTATTTGCAATTATTTAAGTGCTCATAAATGACACTTGATTGGCACTACTGAAGATTGAAGCCATGTAACAAGCCCTTCAAATGTGACTGAATAATGACCTTTACGGACTAACTTCAAACAATGGAAACCACTGTAAGGAGTGCCTGCTCTGAACTAATTTCATGAAAGATCATCTATAAACACCCAGCAGCCAATGAGGGGGATTTCTTTACACTGGTTAGTAGTAAAATACAAAAAACAAATTTGAAGCACACAAACCCAGATAAACGTGCTACATGAACACATGCATTATATTTTACAATGAAAACAAGTTTAACAAATCCCCAAACAATGATCTACAACTGCTTTTACACTCCTTCAAATAAAATGAGGAATTTATATATTTAAAACGAATCATGTAATTCTATCGTAATAATTCATTGTTAGTAATACCTTGGAAGAACATTACTATCTGTTAAAAATACAGTTTCCTGGCAGCCTTCTTGAGTACAGAGGCATGGTGTGATGTATATAGTTTTAGTAAATTTATAGAGCAAGTGGAGGATGTAGATATGAGGAGTGACAATGGACATATGTTTTAGGATGTAATGGCTAAATATAAGGTAACAAATAGCTATATTATTTAAATGAGAGCTGTCCTATCTTTTTTGGCTGAATGAGCCATACCGATGACCAGAGAGTTTTGAAAGAGCCATTCAAAAATGAATTAAAACGCTGTTTAACCAAACTTTAATATCCATGTGCTCAATAAACATGTTTCATGTTTATACACACACACAACATCACTTGATTTCTTCATTCTTACCTGCTTCTACTACAGATTGTTGAGCCTATTGTGGAGCTCAAGAGCCATCCGCTGGACGGCCCTGATTGAAATGTGTTTGCTGATTTAAATCATGTGACTGAGTTATTCAATATTTGATGCTACTGAAACACATCAAAAGATTCTATAAACTCTACAGCTGGTATTGCCAGGAATGAAAGCTATACTCTAAAAATGTACTACAGTGACAAACATCCCCAGGAAAGAAAAGATAATATGTATTCTCTTAGTGTGCATCATATTTAATGGTAAGGAAGGCATCACATTCTGTCTGTATATTCAGTAGCATTTGCAAAGTCGAGGCTTGTCTATTTGTTTAAGAAAATTAAAGAATTTAGGTAATTTCCGCTTACGAGAAGCTACCTGAAATACTCTATATGTAATGTACGGGTATCCAGGTCTAAAAAGAAAGAAAAAAAAGGAAATGAGGCCTTGTCAAATTCTAAATTTAGAACATTCTGTATACTGTCACTCTGTCGTGTTTATTTTGTAGTCACTGACCTCACCAATTATAGCCGTCAACAGTGAACAATTTCATGTTGATTTAGAGTGGAAAGTTGATAAAATACATCAGTTCTTGTAATGGGTTATTTTTATCCTTCAACTGTAGTTTAAATATCCATGTGATCGATTTTGTATGAAATATCACCTCTGCTGTATGTGGGTGCATGTTGGAATTGAAAAGACACCATTGTGATTGATAGAAAAGGTAGAAGCATTTCTTGAAGCATTTAGCATGGTACAAGCTACAACCTCCCCCCCCCCCCACCCAACCCCACCCCCAAAAAACACTTTTAAGAATTAGTTTTGAATATCACACACACTAGAACATAATTTTCTTTCTATTCTCTTTCATGGTCAAACCGTGATACGATCAGAACATTGGAAATAAAATTGGGATCATGTAATGTTTAACCATTAAATTAATACTATTGTCATGTAAAATACAGGTACACATTCTTAAAGGTTGTGTGATTTTATCAGGGTTTGGCTGTAGTTAAACAGATTTCCAAGCCCTGTGAAAAAAAAAAAAAAAAAAACTCTTCAATTCGTCTACATATTGCCTAAAAAGTTAATCTGTCCAAGGCAATAAATCACTTTATGTTACAGCTTAAGAGAACATGTCTTGCCTTCATCTTGCATTTCAAATAGGGCAAAGAGTGCTGTACAATTTCCAAACACAACTGTGCTAACACAGATTTATTACTAGAGTTTATATAATTCATATTAGGAATTCATGGACCTGGCAAAAGGGA
This sequence comes from Acipenser ruthenus, assembly GCF_902713425.1. Lineage (NCBI taxonomy): Eukaryota > Metazoa > Chordata > Actinopteri > Acipenseriformes > Acipenseridae > Acipenser > Acipenser ruthenus. Next base: position 25,410,125 of record NC_081203.1, read on the forward strand.
TTAGTGCATTTATTTCAGGGAAAGAGATGATCCTGTCATTAATGGTCGATACTTTCATCATCGTTTAAACCTAAGGAATTTGCCTGGTGACAAGCCTGCATGGACATATCAGGGATTCGCAGCTGTGTGCTTTATCTGGTCATGTACCGCTTTGCTCACAGTACGTGGACTTGGTTCCATCAAAAGTGGATTAGGCTGTCAATCATGTCCGCAATGCATATTGTATTACGATTTTTTGAAAATGTCAGTGAGATCAGAGTCATTTCTTGGCTAATTGCATCTTGTCTGCTCTTAATACTGTGCATTTAATGGTTTCATTACATTACATGACAGTCTGTGTTTTTTTTTTCCCAGCACAGCACTGAAGCAATCTTTCTGTTTTGATGTTTAAAAAGCAAAAGAAAAATGCAAAGTTTACAGAATTTATTTAAAGGGGAACAGATCATCTCTGGCATTATACATTCTTTTATTAACATCCTGATTACATTTCAAGATTGCAAAGAATCAAAATGGCTCAGAGAATGAATGAATAAATACTGTATTAACAACCCACACAGTACAGGCGTAGGAAAAGCATACAAAAGCAGTCAGATTCTTAGAAAGTAATTGCCCTGCATCTTGGAAGATAAAAAAAGATATATTAAATTTATATTGGAAATTAAAATAAATACAAAAATATATAATGTGCTATTGAAATGTATGTTACTAATTTATATTTTTAAATTGCAAATGTATAATTTTAATAGTACAATTTATTTAGTTACTTACTTCTACCTCCACAAAGCCTGTCACAAATATGAAAGAAAGAAAGAAAGAAAGAAAGAAAGAAAGAGCTCTTAGAAAACTACTGTAGAATTGTGAAGGTGCAGTATTTTTACTGCATATTGGCCAGGTTCTCTGTATAAGTAAGAGATTGAAAAACACATTGTCATTCCCAGTGTTGTTTCTGAAAACGAATAAACAATGAATAAACCTGGGACTGCCACTCGTTATTTCCCAAAATTGTAATTATTTCAGTTGTAGATATGTCAGCATATTGAATTTGTATACATGCACATTTTGTAGTCTTTGGAGATTCTCAAATGCATTCCATGTTATGCGTTTTGGTATATTGTAAAATAGGGAATCAGTGGATTTATATGTTTGTTTCAGCTTAAAGTATGAAGTTATGGCTGTATTTAGAAACAAGTGCAAGGGCAAAGGCAACATTTATGAAAATAAATAAAACTATATCTTAATAGTATAAACGTTGCAAGAGTAAGTAAAAAAATTCCTCGGCAGTTTTATACTGATAAAAGTGAATTATTCCTTTTATAAAATGTGCCTTTTGCCTTTGCCCCCCTGTTGATAAACAGGGCCTTTTAACTATTGTAAATATCTGTACTATATACAGTACGTGTGCTGTTGTGTCCTTCTGTGAACCAAACTGAAACATAATACAGACAGTCCTGAACCTGGTATGACCCAAATGAAGTGTTAATGTCCAGAGGATTAGAAACTCATCTCCTTATAAGGGTCAGGACCAGCCCAAAATAACACAGTCAATCTGGAGATCGCAGAGTGCTAAGGAACAAGAAAAGTAAATAAGGAGAGTGACATCATTTCTTGATCTGTTATTTAAGCACAGTAAAAACAGCATTTTAAATAGAAATATACAGATGACACAAGATTACCAATAAAATATGCATAAGCTATTGTTACACTTAACATTAACATTGGCTCTTGAGATATACATATATTTAGTATTTTTATAACGAGACGTGTTTTTAGGAAACTGCGCATTTACAGCACTGGTACATATTATTAAGTTTGCATTAGGATAAAAAAGCAGTCTACATAATCTTATTTCAAAAGAAATTACTTGATCAATGCTGTCTTAGATTCTGTTTAAATGTACAATGCATTAAGCAGTTTATGACTACTGCACTAATCTTCCCTAGATTTAACATCTAAATGACGTTCCACTTAGTTCTGCTAGTGGTTCTGCATAGTGATGGAAGCTATATTAAAGTTAAAGCTCCTGTGATTGAGTTTTAAGGGGGGTATATCTCAGTTACGCTAAAGCTAATACAATTTGTAAGTGTGATAAACATGCAGTGTTATACAGGTTTTGGTGTGCAGATATTAGCCTGGGTGGCTATTGGCTAGTGGCTAAGACTTTCAAATCTATAAGTCATGTTTCTGTACTAATAAATAAATAGTACTTTAATTGTAATTCAGTGATTTTAAAGGTTTCCAATACAGAGGGTTGATTATTTCATATTTCTATAATCAAATAACCATAAAGCCTGACTCCAAGTCGGGTCAACACTGTGCTTAAGTGGGCGATCCTCATCAAGAGAATACAGGGAGCTTTGGGATCTTTGTTACTGAATTCCAATGTTTGACGTCTTCTTCCTCAGTGAGGGGGAGGCTGGTCGCCCATTTGGGGGAAGTAAACTGGAACTTGAGATTTCCTGCCCTGGTAAACTCAGCATAGTGTTGAACCATGAGCTGCCATTGATTGGAGGTAGCTGGTTAGGACAGCTGCTTCTGTACTCCTGCTTTTCCCAGATGGTGAAATTACCAGCAATGTGTAGAAATTCATTGGCTTTTCTCAACATTTTAGAACTCTAGCTTTAAGGGTTTATTTTAATGATCTGGATGACACATTCTATTATTATTATTATTATTATTATTATTATTATTATTATTATTATTACTGTTATATCATTAAAATAGACCCCACAATCGTATACCAATATAGATTTTAAGTACTAAAAATCAGCTATAAGGACTGACAAGTAGATATGATTTTCCCTTATGATGGCTAGGTTATTAGTCAGTAAAGTAACACACAAAACACTGACTGTGTAATCATAAGTGAGATAGAGTTGTACAAGGCTGCGTATATCACAAGTCAAAGGGTTATTCTCAAATGATCAGTATAGCACAGTAAAAGGGCTTTGTAGTGACCTTGCTGATGGGTCTAAAACTGTGTTAAAGCTTTCTGCACGATTAAGTGCGCTGAATCATAGATTAGCTATGAGCAGAGCACAGATATAATGAGTTCCTTTATTCCCCAGCATTTATATAATAGTTGCAAACAATTTAGTGTGCAGGTGGGGTTCTGTGCTTATAGCGACTCCAAATTGCATCGTCTGGAATCCTTTAAACTCATTTTGATTTAAAGTCAAACATTCTGCTTGATTTATGAAAGGGTGCATTTGAAATGGCCTTTGGTCTACGGGGCTGGTAAATTGTGCAATTAGACTATTTTTAAAAGGTGTTTTAAAAGCATTTGGTTCCTTTGCTGCTGAAAGTAAATGCACAGATTGTCTATAGTATTTAATATTACAGCGCTTGATAATAGCCCATTAATGCAATATTATTCAAGAATGATTTAACAAGTTTCTTGAAGAACATGTAAACGGTTATTAAACATTATTACTGTCATCGTGTGAAATGTATACATTTAAAATCTTAGATTTTAGCCAAGAATGTTACTTAATTGATTATTATTTTAACTCACAGATGTGGTAGGCTGTAACCCAAATCAAACTGACATCAAACTCCTAAAGAGCTGACACAAGGAAAATATATTAATGCAGCCCTCATCAATTGCTGCGATACTTTTGTCTAAGCTATTAGTGATTCATTGCTTTGGGTGTGCACAAATGCTACCATTTTACCTTCATAAGAAGGATATTGTGACTATTAGACTTCATACAACGTACAGTAGCATTGAAATGAATCTTAAAAATAAAAGATAAAAGGTTAGACCAGACATTATTGTCAATGTATTTTGTGTTATATTTAAACATTACTTATGGAAAATCGACTGCAGTGAAAGTTAAAAATCAGGTTCCACAGAATGCTTTAATGCTAATTGGGGTCTTTAAAACTAGCCAATAAAACATTTTTTTTTAATGTATGAAGACAGAAGTTTATATTTTGTACCAGTTGGCTTTAGGTGGTTGAAATAAGCAGAGTTTAGTAGTGCTATATATTTTTGCATAGTGTTATCATAGACAGATCTTAGCAGTTGTGTCCATTGTATATGCCAACTGTGTATCTTCAGAAATGGCCCCTCTACTCACTTTGCCAAAGCCAGATGAATTGTAATTCCTCCACTCTACTGTCCATATTTGGATAATATACACAGTATCTAGAAAGACCTTTTGAAACCCCTTGCTTTTAAACAGGTAGAGACAGTGACAGGATGCTACAACCTTTAGGTGTTGTCAAGAAATACTAATCAAAAGAGCTGAAGTGTCAGCTGTCATATAAATGATTCATTCAAAAAAAATTCAACGCATCAAAATATTCTCATGTAAAATAACCATGTGGCCTTCGCCCATTTAAAATAAAAGAATATAGAGGTAGTGGACAAAAAAATGGAAACCCCTGGGTAAATGAGGGACACCAAGTACATTGAAAGCAAAGGCTTCCACACAGATGTGGCTCATGCGTTAATTAAGCAAACAACATCCCAGCATGCTTAGAGTCATGTATAAAAATGCTGGACAGGCCTGGTTGCCTATAGTTATGGTAGCATGGCTGCAAGAGGAGACCTCAGTGACTTTGAAAGAGGGGTGATTATTGGGGCGCGTTTGGCAGGAGCTTCATTGACCAAGACAGCTCAACTTGCTGATGTTTCACAAGCAACGGTGTCTAAGGTGATGTCGGCATGGAACTCTGAGGGAAAGACATCATCAGCAAAGGGCAACAGTGGGCAGAAGCGCATACTCCAAGACCGTGATATCCGTGCATTAATTCGAAGTGCAAAGCAAAACAGGCGAGCAACTGCAGATCAATTGACTGCAAATTTCAATCTGGGGTCGCGAGCAGCCAGTTTCATCAAAACTGTTTTAACCAGTTTGTTTGCCATTGATTTTACTCAATTGTGTGGGGTGGCTTTTTGTTACGAAATTAACAATAGGCTTATTAAAAAAAAAAAACATGTTAAATTACTTTAAATTACTGAAAATTACTTTGAATATTTAAGTATTGCACAGCCCTACTGCTAATAGTACAACCCACATTATGTGGGAATAGACTAGGTTTAATAAACATCACAACACACAATACTCTTCAAATGCTGACAGAAATTTAAAGCTGAAGAAGATATGATAATATAAATTAGTGTACCTACAAAAAGCTCTCAAATGTTAGTATTGAGCTTTTCTCAGTGCCAATAACATTTCAAAATACTCAGGAGCACCAGCACTACATATGTTTTTTACATAAGTGCACAGGAATTCTGTTCTTCTTTGTCTCACTTTTCAACAGCATCAGCCAACAAGCGTTCTCCAATAATTTATAGTACCATTAATCAAAATAATTATGGGTATTACAGGGATGATTCCAAACAATGTATACATTAATTTGATCAAACAGAGACATTTTACTTGGTTTTTAATTTTTTTAATGAAAACAGCACATTAGTCTTTTGGGGGAATTAAAGGGCTAAAGTTCATAGTTGATTTTACACCAGAACCCCCATCCTCCTCATATTTTAATTTCAGATTATGTTAATGTATTTTCTATGTCTGAAGATGTACCCTTATCTGTCTATTTGTATGTTTATATCTAAATCAACTTGGTATACAGTATCAAAACCCCAATAAAATGTCATACACCCTAAATTGGTGACATATTTTACAACATTTTGGGGTCCTCATTTAAATCTTTAGAAGAAGGGGACTCAACATCTCTTATTTTGTTTTTGTGAGAGTCTCTTCAGTGTATTTTTATCTTTAAAAGTAAGTAAAGGATTGACAGGTTACCTGTTCACTTTCAGCTAAAACCACTTAAAAACAAAGAATAGCCTTGCATCACCTGCTGCCAGCCTCCACACTTAACAAACAATGATGCCTTTTCACACGCATGGGAAGGCCAAGAGTCTTAAGCTGCTGTTTGGGCAGGTGTGTAGATGCTTTGACAAGTGGACAGATTGTTAGCTTGTCTCCAAGGTAGTTCACAACCTTTCTTTGGACACCATGCAAGTTTCATAAACTGGTCAAACAAACTCTGACATGACACTGATAAATTACAAGTGAAGGGAAAATAAACTAGGATGTTTTACATATCAAGTAACATGATTTTATGTTGTGCTTGATAAAAGCCTTTATAGTATATTGTCTTTTTTTTATCATGAATGGAAATGGAGCTTAACCTGATGAGTTTGTCCTGTACATACAGATTTAGCTACAGAATTAACATAATTAACCATACCTTTTTAATAACTTTTCAAAGCAACATTAGAGTATGTAACCACACGGGGGTGACTGCGATGTGCTTTGCAGTGTCTTCAGGTTTATAATATCCTGTGGTACATTTTTGATTTATTGAGTCGAACTAGGGCTAACAATACCTTTTTATTGTGTTCACTTTCCTTTCACACAATTCAGAGCTTCTACTCTGAATCGTGAAATGCCAGAAGATAGTGCAGCTTTGATCGACTGACTGTTACTAAGTAGGTTAAAGGAGTTTAAAAAAAACATGTATAAAATAGTTAGATGTTAACAAGTATAAGAACTAGAATGTTTTGGGTCTTGTTATACGTGAACATAGAAAACATTTGAAGAATACTTTAACCTTCTGGGATCAAAATGAAAAAAGCATAAACCTACATTTTGTATTCTTTAGCTTTTATATCATTTTTAAAACGCCTTATGGTTTATTGCACCCTTACAATCAATACTGGTGTTCATCATTCTAACCACACAATGTATGTGTTTAAATGTGAATGATTATGCTGATGTTCAACTTTTATTGTTATTCAAACGCTTTTTTCTGAATGTAAGTTCAATTTTAAGAAAGACACATGCTTTAGATATTCTGTTTTCTCGTGCGTTTAAAAAAAGGAAGCAAGTCCCTAAGATATACTGGACAATAGAGCTTATCTAAAAGGGACACGCCTCTAAAACTGAAATATGCCAGTAGATACAATAGACTGCAAAAAAGGCAGACATCCAGTTCTTGGATGTACTTCTAAATCTTTATACTCAACATCATGGACTCCAAACCTGCACATTTCACATCATGCGCCCTATTCACAAAGTCCGATATTCATGAAACTGTTCTAGACTGTAAAGAAGCCAACAACTGTCTTTGAATATCAAACGGTATTATATTAATAAAAAACAGACTTTGAAAAACATTACAGCGTTGTGAATAGGGCTTTAAACCATTTCTATCTACTGTATATTGTATGTATACTCAACAAATAACTAGTCACTTCTGTTGTCTTTACAGAATGAGGCACTGCAGTGAACATTTTCAGTGCTTTATATATAAAGATAACTGTTAGATGCAGTCATTTGTATCTTTTTATTATGCAGTTATGCAAAGAATATAATGAATGCGAATGTACGTGCCTTAATGTGTGGGTGTAGCTTTAATTCTTTGATCTACTATTTATAGTATAATACAGCAATGTGTTATAGCCCTTAAATATAAAATGTATTTTTTCATAAAACGTATCCCTGCTCACATAGAAGATAGCATCCACGTTAACACATTGACACAGTAATGCTAGTTACAATTATTTTTTTCTTTTTCTCTAAGATTTTAATTTGGATAATTTGGTTTGAAGAAGCTTTTGCTGGATTAATTAGGAATGTAGTTCTACTGGCTATTTTACCTGCAATTAAATCATTATAGCAAGCACCATCGTATAGGGCCAGGAGGTTCGGAAGGGTCAGTCAGATTCAGTGAATCAGTGGTATTTTAATATACCCTTTAATACTGTTAATTAATAGCAGCTGAATGTGTAAGTAATCTGAAAAGCTCCATAACCATACCATAGAATGTCAGCTTGATATAATACAGTAAGACAAACAGCAATTTTAAAATCGTGGATAGCACTCTGTGGTAAAAAGCCTCAAGTATGCGTCCCTTAAACAGTAATTTCATGTTTTTCTTTTTGGTCTCTGTTGCAGCATGATGTTCAATTACCGGGTCTTTTTGTTACCTTAACCCAGCCTTTACTGACCATTGATAGAGGCAAGATTCTGAGCCATATTGTATAACAGAGTTATTCAAAGGAAGATAAATTGGCTTCACTTGGCCAGTTCCTTCTTCCTTGAAGTACACTATTTGTAATTAACTTTTGTGTTCCAATGCCACGTACCTGCAATTTTTCCAAGAGTAACGCCAAGGACAAGCTTCATGCCAGTATACTTTGCGTAACAGACATGAAATAAGAACAAGAGAGTCTTACAGTTTGTAAATATGTCAGACAGGTTAATATACAAGTTCTAAGCAAAAAATGAGACAGAAATTGTTTTTTTAGTTTTTCTAAACATAATTTTACATGGTGCTGTATTTGTAAAAAAAAAAACAAAAAACAAAAAAAAACACAAAATAAAAACTCCATTAACTTTTCAACACAAGAATGATTAAAAAAATAGTATCATATATCTCCTCTGACAGGTGTGTTTACATAAATCCATACGGCTTTGACAGTTTGCTAGATGTTTACAGAGCTGTTTCTCATGTCACAACTTAACACCTCATTTAGAAAACTTTCCGTTGGTTTTAATCAGTGTATGGTAAGCAGATGGACAGTGACTCAACAGAGGGAAGTTATCCCCTTTCATAAACAGAAAAGGGTAAATATTTAAGGTAAACTCTTTCTGAATTCTTAACATAAGGTTCATTTTTGTTTCTTACACTGTTTAATTCTTGGTACAGGGATTAAACAAAGTATATTTGTATTACTTGTAATTATTATATATTTAATGTTCATGTATGTGACAAATACTGTTAAAAAAGATTAAAACATCACTGAAAAACAGTTAATTTGTTTCTTGCACAGTCTATTTAAAATAAAATAGTTAATGGTTTTACAATTATATATTTTCTTACTGTTTATAATAATCATGATAACATTTTTCCATGTCATAATGAAATTCTGACAAATAACTGCTGTGATCCATATTGTTTCTAATGTACTGAGATCCATATTGTTTCGACAGTGTATTGCTTATAATACAAAATTGAATTTACAGTGTACAGTTTATCACTTGGCAAGCCTAACTGTCAAGCAGCAGTTATTTGGTAGTATATACAAAGGGATAGATTTTTTAATCAAAATAATATATTCATTAAAATGCTTGCTTTATAAATGAAGTAACCTTATCTCAGAAAGATCTGCAATAACTATCAAGGACTGAACTTCCACTTTTGCATTTAAACTCCTAAAAGGCCACACCAGTAAGTGATGTATATACCAGCTGGAAAGAATTATAACAATTATGCTGCCAGATGTGCAAATCTGTGGGTTAGAACTAATTTACTATTCAAATGATTATAATCTGTGTATGGGTAGATGGAGGTGAGAACATTACATTAACAAGTGGCTTACCTTTTGATGTGCTTTTTTTGCTATCTTTACTAAAAACGAATACTATTAATACTTATATGTCTATGAAGTCCATATATTTATTTTATAGCATTATAACCCTTTTTTTTCTGTGGCTGCTTGCCCATTAAAAGAAGTGTAAATGTGATTAACTGGTAATATCTAAGGTAGTAGATCTGAGTGGTTATTAACGTCCCAGACATGTGTTCACTTTTGCCCAATTGGCCAGTGGCTCACCTTTTTAATCCAAACCACATTCAGAGATGATGTCGTAAAGTCTAAGATTGTTTCCCAGAGGGCAATTTTTTAAATAATTTGTAGGTAGAGCAGGACAAAAAAAGTACCAAGACTTCTGAGGTATTTGAGAATAAATTAGCGAATCATATTAGAGAAATGCAGTTTGTAAACATTCATTTAACACTACAGTTATACATCATTTGTTATTACATTCTATCAGGTTATCCAATTTTTCAGTTGTGAGATCATTACAGTATACATGTCATGTCATTGTGCATCATTATACAACTGTAGGTGATTATACATGGAATCCGAATAAATGTTTACCCCTGCTCCAAATCAACCAGCATTTTTAATTTGTAGTTTGGCAGAATGCAAAATAACTCCTTCTGCAGACTTCAATATATACAGTATTAGACATTTCCATCACATTTTATACCTTGAAGTTTTGCAGAGTGTCAATGAGATGATGTTAAATAGAGAACCATGATAGCTGGAGAATTTGATGGAAATCTCCATCACCTTTTATAATTATCAGTTCCTATGGGTGGAAAGCTGGACACCCGTTAACATCTCAGTTCGTTTGGCTGTACTGTGGTGTCTTGTGCTTTAATTGCCTTTCTGATCACCTGCAGTCAGAGCGAGAAGGTGCTGAATAATTTATTTTACATCTAAAAAAACATACTCTTAAACTGGTGGCTAAAAAAGTGAAGCATTGTTTGAACGGGTGTATAACAAATTTCCTGAAATTAGTTGTACAGCAGCTTTTATTTAATTTTTTTGCAGTTCAGATTTTTGAGGAAAATAGAAGCAGAGGGAAACATTATGGCTGTGTGGGGAGATAAGGTTTGTCCGAGGGTGGGGGGGGGGGAGTCCTGGCAAGAAGCATCAAGCCCAATCAACGCTACCAGCCGTTTCAGTGGGATACAGAGGGCGGATCCTCACCACTGTCATACACATGTCAACATAAGGAGCTGAAGGTTTTTCAAAAGTTGCTTGGTTCACATTTTTTTTTATCTTCAATCTTTTAATTTGTTCTTCCTATTTATATTTATGCTTAAATGAATTTACAATTCATGTTGAGTAGGGAAGTAACAACTCCAGCTGAATGTCTGTAATGCTATTTGAATAAATCCTTCGGACAAGATTCCTTGCTCTAACCTCATCTAGATATTACTGAAGCATAAGAGGTTTTGTAGTAGCATTTGATAATGCCAAATCAATGTCTACTCCAATAAACAAATCCAAATCTGCTTTGCTAATACATTGAGTGTAATGTCCTTATTGAATACCATTGAAAAAAACAGTATAAAAGACCACACTAATAAATGTCTTATTATTATTTATTTTTATTTCTTAGCAGATGCCCTTATCCAGGGTGACTTACAATTGTTACAAGATATTACATTATTTTTACATACAATTACCCATTTATACAGTTGGGTTTTTACTGGAGCAATCTAGGTAAAGTACCTTGCTCATCCCCCATCTGGGATTGAACCCACAACCCTCCGGTCAAGAGTCCAGAGCCCTAACCACTACTCCACACTGCTACCCCTAGAAGATCACTTGTAGACAGTTCTTACTGTACACGGTTCAAACAGTTTATTGTAAAAGGTAACCACTTGGAAGTACTTCAGTGTTAGTCTTAAATAAAGCACTCAGACAACATAGTAAAGCTAGTGTACAAAGAGCATTCTCCTTAATACACCAATAACACATACTTAAAGAGTGTGTCTTGACTGAAAAGAAGTTGTATTCTGCAGGATTAAGAAGACCAGAGTTGGCACACGATATCTTGTCTGGCCACAAGCTGCAGTTCAGGTATCTACAGCTATAATTAAAGCCCCTTTCACACTGGCTACCCAGATCACAATCCCATATAGTGTGAAACCACATACGTAGGTTGTACCCGGGTTGACCCGGGTCACCAGTGACCCACCTGAGGATGTGGGTCGGCACGCTTTGACCTGGGTCGAGCGAGACAAAATGCATGATGGCCATTCATAAGCCGATGAAGTAACAAACAGCCATGCCTGCATGAAGGTTTCACTTCCGCAAGGAAGATTTCTGTTTCTTCTGTTTAGCCATATTTGTGTTGATTGAGACACACCATGAGCCAGGTTGCAGCAGGGATGAAGAAACATTTGCCCTAATCAACATTTGGGCCGACAATTCAATCCAGAGAAACATGCCAGTGTGAAAGGGGCTTATTTAGAAGAGGAGGGGTTTGGACTCTAGACAGCACGTTCTAATGGTCCTTGGCAGCTCACACAATATTATTGCTTTAAATGCAGGAAAAAACATGCATTAGATAGGGAAAGTCAGCTCCCAAAATCATCTTCCTGTACCTGCCTGGGAGGTTACAAAAATTATTCAACAAATGTCAAAGAAGAAGTTTCTCTTCTCATTCTCCACTATGTAGAAGCTCAGCATCATGTTTGAGTGATGTATATATGAAGACAGGTTTAATGTACAGTATCTAATGCTTAATGATTTTGATATACAGTATATTCATCTACATTTATATTTATATTAAAAAAAAAAAAAAAAAAAAAGTGAACACATACCGGGATAAATTTAATTATTATTTGTTTATTTAGCAGACGCCTTACAGAGACTAGGGTGTGTGAACTATGTATCAGCTGCAAAGTCACTTACAATTATGTCTCACCCGAAAGATGGACCACAAGGAGGTTAAGTGACTTGCTTAGAGTCACACAATGAGTCAGTGGCTAAGGTGGGATTTGAACCGGGGACCTCCTGGTTAGAAGCCCTTTTTTTAACCACTGGACCACACAGCCTCACACAGATACAAATTTGTCTGAATATTACTACAGGTTTAATTTCTCAGGCCAACTGGTCTCCATGGTAATTTCTGCAAGCATCTGGGATTCTATCCACCTTCTAGACTTCTTATTTTAAACACATCTACTGTATGTTACATCGAAACCAAGCCAGTGCTCAGACAACCTAGTTCAAATCCCCTTTGATAACCACAAGGCAGTTTGACTGCAAGTGACCTTTCAAGTAGTGCTATAAAACTTAATATTTCCAGCTGTATTAACAAGATGCTGCAAACATTTGAAGTTGGAAGTCATAAAGGCAATTATTGAACCACAGGACTATTCTGGGGGTAATATGTGTTAAACCTCGATGTGCAGAGAATTCAATGGGGCCTCAAACACTCACGATGACTCACATAATAAGTTAGAGCACAGTATGCCATGGCAGCATTTACCACGGTAGTTTCCTCTTGGTTTATCTCTGTATGATTCTTCAAAAGTATGGAACTTTGTGAATTTGAATTAGTATTTTTCTTTTTTTTTTAAAGCAGGTCTTCAGTCAAATGGGTCTTTTACATGCCAGAAAACACTTTTAACGTGACACATTTAGCACATAACATGTTTCAAATGAAAGCTGTTTGAATTGTTAGAATTTGAAACTTGCCGAAGTGGCTCCCCACTGTGCACTAAGCTAGCTCTTTGATGTATCTCCCTGTAACGTGGTTGTTAGCCATAATCGGCTTGTATTGAAGGGGTTCTGGTAAATGAAAGGTACAGCAGTTTTGTTAGCTTAGGTGCATAAAAATGTATAGAAAACTTTAAAAAGGCTGACCTAATTCATAGGTTTTAATGTGAGAAAATAATTCCATTTAAAATATTTTTAGATACTGATTTTAAACATTTTATAGAAAATGAATAATAAAAAGTGTCATCTAGAATCTACAAGCTATCAGTGTTTGTAAGGTTTTTTTTAAATCTATGTTCTTGTTTATGATAACATATTTAAAATATGATACATACTACTTTGATAAGTAATGTGAAAGTAAATATAATTTGGGCAAAAAAAAATATTTTGATATGCTTGGTTTGTACAGCTGTGAGGAGAAATCGATGTAGATGTTTCTGTTTATTAACTACAGGAGGTGTGTCACGGAACAGCTGTAAATAATAATGTTGTGAACACTTGTAGTTTATACAGATGCAAACATTTACTAATACTATTATTTCTACTATGACTTCGACTACTACAATTTTTTAAAATAATAATAACAAAACATACAAAAAAATCTGAGCTGCAAAAAAGCACATATATAGTAGGTAGAGTGTCATACAACAAGAAACAATACTTTGCCACAACAACAATAGCATTTGTGTTCTTGCTTTAAGTGGAAAGAGTTCATTATTATGAAAGTCGGCTCACTTTTTAATTTGCAGCTGATAATTTGTTACTGGAAGCTTTTGCTGATTAGTCTTCTTGTTGCACCAACACTTTTTAATATAGTGTGATTTACCTGCTGTGCTTGTTTTTACCACCCATTCAGGGATGAAAATGAGTGGTCACAATTAAAAGCACAGGCTAAGAAATCCACAGTTTCTAAAATCTACATGCCTGTAAAAATAAATGAATTAACAGTTTGACATTATCAAGATTGCAATTCACACTCCAATAAATCTTTCAGCAATGTCCAAATGAAGTTCATCTCAGCTGTTCCCAATTATAGTATATTTGCTATATGTCTAGTCATCATACAGCAGCTGGACATTTGGAAAAATGGATAGCATATTTACATTGGTATGTGAAATGTGTTTTCCAAAGGTTACTTGTCAGATAATATACATATATATATATATATATATATATATATATATATATATATATATATATATATATATACAGTATATATACACACACACACGCACACGCACACGCACACGCACACGCACACCCACACACACACACACCTAGGTAACTTGATGAAATGTGAAAGCTCCAGAGCCTGTCTGACACATTTTGTATGTCTGTAGGTGTGGAGTGAAAGTCAGTGGAAGTCCAGTTCTGGGGGTGTGGCATGTCAACAGCAACTTAAATACAATCAACAGCAACTTAAATGTATATAATGCCATATCATTGCACACATTTAAAACTATTTGAACACTAAATAATTTTCACTCTCTTCAGGATTTCAGTTCTCTTCATGGGTCATGTCTTCACGATAATACCAGGATAGAAGTTCCATGCAAATATAAAGCATTTTTACATGTATGTATTTGTATGTGTGTCAAAGCCTCAATATTATATCAGAATAAACACATCTTTAGATTCTTATTATTTTTTTTCTTTTGGATGATCTGTATTTTCACAGTAAAACATTGCTTATTTCACAGGATTTCATGGTATAAAAATTTCAATTTCAAGTTATTTCACGATTAAACATAATATTTATTAAAGCAGATTTTTTTTTTATACAACGATTTTTCCTAAATATTTAAATGATTACTTGGAAAAAAGTTAATGCTAGATTGTAGAATATTTAGTTTGTTATGTCCAACAGACACCTGAAATATCCCCTTCTTATAGTGGACAGCATGATCTTTAACAGAAATATTTACGATCTTTAATGTAGCTGGTGTTTTTTTTCATTGGCATTTTAAAGAAATCATGCAGCTCTCTGCAGAATGTTCAATCATTTACTGGAAGCAAACTAAACCTGTTGCCAGGATCCTAAATGCAGTGTAACAGGGAATGCGTCAATAAGGCAAACGTTTGCTGTATTTATTTTTAAGAGATAAAACATATGCCTATCTACACTATTCTTTCAGCAATGTAAATTTTCACTGGGAACTACATATTCACGGCATAGGGTAAATTTCACAGAAATTGTGAAATCCGTGATAACCATGAAAAAATACAGCCTTACTTGGTCTTAGGGCATCTCATTGTGAACCATAGTATTAATACCAGTACAGATTTCTAAACTTAAAGCATTCTGAAGAGTCAGTGTAAAATAAGTTGCATTAAAATGAGCTACAGTATAAACTGAGGAAAACGTTCCACACATTTTCAGCAAGTTAATTAATTAAAAAACACTGACTGCTGAATTATTGCAGAAAACGAAGCCATTCTTAATCACCACAGATTTTAAAATGGGCCTGCTTTAGGCTCCCAGATGAATACTTTTCATTAAAAGTATCCTTGTTCCTCCAACATTAGTTATAAAGTTGTAATACTTAAGTCTATAGTGAGTTTTAACTAATGTATCACTGTGAGTAATTAGGAAACCCAAGCAATTATGAAAAAAGAAACATTATAACTCTTGTTAAAATATTGCACAAGGCATACTATACACAATTCAAAGCAAAGCATTTTTAATAGCTGTAGTATTGGACATTGGTTATACTTTATATCACAGAGAAACTTAATAAACATGTACTCGCCATTCATGTTTACTTAAGTCCGCTTTTCAAGCTTCTAAATTGAGTTTGACATTAAGAGGAATGAGCTACCTCATCTTCTTTGGTCTTTTGTGAGGTAGGATGAGACAGGTTACACATTTTATCTGTGTTGACAGCAGATAGAAAGGTTATAGATAGCTTGGCTGGACCAAAGCATTATTTACTGTTTGACTACAATGTCAGTCTCATTCTATTTTTTTTTCACTATTGTTTGCTCTTTGCTTTTGTAAAAGGTTCTTGATTGAGCCACACAAAAGAAAATATTTCTTTCTATCTTTTTGAAGGATCAATGAAGATGTGTTTACCGGGACTGGGACACAATGTACACACACTTATAGTAATGGATCAGAGGCCGCTTGTTGGTTGAAAGCTTTTGTCTCTGTCACTTGTCAATCTCTGAACTGTTGCTTGTCAATTGCGGCACACAAAGGTGTTGGCACATTTGTGAAACAGTATCAATCAACCCTAAGGGGGCTGCTTAAGTAAAGCTTTAATACAAAAGAAGATTAACTTCAAATTAGATTTATAATTAAACTACAAGAGGTCAGTTCCAGTGAGAACTGCATCTAAAGCTACAGGACATGCAGAAAAGATCTTAAGGGAGCAGTGTCATCAATGAACACCAGGAATATGGGACTTTCTGTAATTTCAACTCAGGTCTTCATATCTCTGGGACTTCCACATTCCAAAAAAAACGGAAGGGGTTGGGGGGTTATAGTTTGGTAGGTTAGCAATGATGAAGAGTGATTCATATTGCTTGAGATGAGTAAGAATCCATATGAAGAAGCTGATCATAATAAGCAACAATTCTTGATTCTTGGATTCAAGCTGCTTCCACGATAACCTTCTCTTTTACCAGCGACAGTCTGTACAGAAACTAGACCTATGAACATTAAAATGATTCATTATTTTTCTAATATGAGGAAACAAATGCGATAGTTTTTTTTTTTACAGACCTACCTTTGTGGTTTGACAGTATTGTTAAACAAAAGGGGGAATCTGTCATCCTTCCTGCATGTAGACTGCCATGTCTTTTGTTTGGAACTGTGAGCCTAACAATCTAATTGATTCATCTTCTTTACATTGATCACATAAGGTTAACCCACAAAATACGCAAAAGAAAGTTTTTTGTTCACTGTCATTTAGTCATTGACAACCTGCTTGCAATATTAAACCATCCAATTGTATATGTAACAGGGTCAAGAATGACCTGTTCAAATTTATTTTACACTTCTGTGCTATTGTTTTTATAAAAGTATTTGAGTGATTTGATTAGTGCACGCTTTGTGTTGTCTGACACTCTTTGATAATTGATTTGTATCACGTTATGTTGGCTTCTCCACCCGCTTCCCTATGTTTGCCTTGTTGAGCACCTAGTAATTGAATTATTGATCAATTTATACACCTGAATATAAATAGCACATGTTTTTACAAACAGGATGGCCATCCTGGGGTTTGTATATCTGTGCAGGAGTGGGAACGCAGTGTTTGGAGCGTGGAACGATGAGCGAGAGAGACTGAAACGGACCAGTAAATGGAGCATCCCGACAATAAGTACTGGGCTGATTTTGTGCTGGTGTTGAATAATGAGCGCGAACGGCTTGAGTGTTTTTAACCTGTTTGTTAGTCGACTGGAGTTTAAGAAGTGCACAGAATAGGCTATGTTGCGATGCTGGTTTCTCTCTCCCTCTCTCTGTGTGTGTTCCCTCCCCTGCACGGACATTGTGTGTGTGGTGTGGGTATTTGTACTTTTGTACCGTGGTATAGTTTTTATTGACAGTTTTACTATGTCTTTGAATGTGTATCTCCAAGTTACTGCTGGGTAGCAGCGTTGTTGCATTTGCACTTTAATACATTACCTCATTAAAGTGAACCTTGTTTAACTGCTTGAAATCTTGCTACCTGTTAATAGGTGAATGGAATTATTGTCTTATTATACCAGTACTGTTTTAAACCATGTGTTGCTATTGGAAGTTTTCAATAAACAAACATCTGCTAAAATGTATCGGTGTGATTTTCTTGGCGACCTTATTCCTACGTTTTTAGATCTGTTATCTGAATAAAAAGAACCTAAAGGATCTTCTATAATTTGTTCTGTGCCTTATCGCACTGAACTGGCGTAGTCACTCTACATCTTGTGATACTTTGGAATTAAAGGCAGGTATGTGCTGCTTGTGGTGCGTCTGTATGCTTCAGTGATCGAGGAGGTATTACATATATTTCAAGAAAGTTGAAAAACAGTAAATGGTTTTATCATGTATGAAACCCATAGTTTTTTTTTAGTTTTTTCTATCTATCTATCTATCTATCTATCTATCTATCTATCTATCTATCTATCTATCTATCTATCTATCTATCTATCACACTGTTGATAGTCTCATGGAATTAGGGGTAGTACAATATGGAATTTCTGCAAAAACCAAGAATGATCCCCTCTTTAGGGGATACAGTAAGCTGGACAATACGATAAGCATACTACTTAATAATTGCACAATTCCTAAAACAGTGGCTACCCTTACCAAATAACCTTCAATTGAAATGCAGTGACACTACAATGACAATAGTTCTGTTCCAAAAGCAAATCACATGAGAAACTAATAGTAGCATGGCACCACAGTGATCTAACCATTTGGTAAGACAATGGCATTACCGGAAACACACTGATAATACATTGCAGCACAGTTGTACAATATTATCAGAATTTCTGCACAATATTTGTTCAAAATCCATTATGTTGCCATTGCCAGTGGTCTAGTAATGGCTCTGATAATGTTTCTTTAAGACAATTCACAACTATTATAATGATATCCCATTGGAATTGGGTTTTGTCCTGTAAGGGTAGTTGTCTTGAAGTTTCCCAAGCCACTCATGCAGTGATGTGGGTCTCTTGTTGTCGACCGAATAACCAGTGCACCATGGGACTTTGGAGAGGTAAAAGCAACTTTATTAACATGATGAAACAGCTTCATCACAATGAAAATCTATGGTAAAGGTGTGTGACTGGCATAGACTTAGTGGAATGCAGATGACAAAGGCTCAGTTGGATGACAGGAGCTAAAGAAAAGTGGAGTAAGGCTGGCTGCTATTCCTGTGCTGCATGTCACACTTCCACCCACAGGACAATCAGTGTCAAGGGTAGAGGGGGGAGGAGGCAACATTATCTGAATTGGGTAGCTAGTGGCTTTAGGATAGTGTTGATGAGACAAGCCTCAGGTACTAGCATCATGCAACCCTAATGTGCAACCAACAACACAGGTACTGTAGGCTAAATATAAAAATAGCTTAGCGCAGAGTCAGAAAGCAGAACATTCTGTGCAAAAAGATCCACTGAGTTAAAATGGAACAGAACCAGGTATAACATGCTGGTTAACAAGTAACACGTAGAATAATCATCATCATGAAAAAAAAACAAATGGATAGAGAAACATCTTATTCTTCAACTATAATGTAAACTGGCAAAAGCTTTAAAATTCTAAATTGCACTTTATCACATTGTACTTCTTGCAAGTGTGATCACCTGTTTCAATGGCTAAATCGGAAGAAAGCGTCATTGTGCATCAGTGAGTTTCTCCCGCCTAACTATTTCAGCACAAAGGCTCAATTTAAAAAAAAAATTAAAATCAGTATTCATGTTTGAGTGGGATAAACAGAAATGGTGTTTCTGTCTGGGAAACAAAACAATTGACAATTTGTGTGAGAAGAAAATCTTTTATAGGTTCTTACAAATTGGAATGACCTGGGGTGTTCCTGGTGATGCAATACGACCTTCCAATAGTAACTGAAACTACATTCACTCATAGATAGTCAACGTAGACTGCAACGAAACAGCACCAAAGGATATCTATCATCTTGGTGTGGCCAAATAATCAAAGCTAATATGCAAATTCAAACTTCCAGTGCTGGTGCTGTGTCCTCCAAGAAATTCTTACCTGTCAAATTATTGTTGTCTGAAATTCATCACTCCCTGGAATAAAATCCACAGAAAAACAACAAAAGCTGGTAGAAGAAAATGCACCACTGTGTGATAGATTTAAATAAAACAAATTAAAACAGAAGACTTCAGCAAAGGGCTAGTGCGTTAATAAATGACGTATTGTTAATCTGTTGAAAGGTTTATAAAGGGATGAGGAGCAGCTGATGAGATATTACAATACACTTTTCATAGCCTGCATTACCGGGAACATCTGCTATTTACAACAAGTTCAAAACAATATAAACATGCAGAATTACTGTATAAATAAAACTGGGCCAAGACTGACAGGAAATCATGGTCTAGATTGATAACTCATAGGCAATGCAATATCACATGTATAAATTCAGGCAGTCGCATCAAATTATATTTTATAAACCCCACATGCCCCCTGACTACAATAACACATGTAAAATGCAAAGCATAGAAGGGTCATAAACGCTGCTCTTGTCGTGGAAACCTGTTTTGAGCTATTTCTCAGTGCTGCATAAATCTACAAACCCTGAAGCGAAACTGAAATAAAAGCCAGGTATAATATAATTGTGCTGTGAGGTCACCCTTGATAAAATCAGTGACAAGTGTTCTAACCAGTGCTAAACTACTGACACTATGAACATGTTAGTGCAAGTTCAATGACCACTATAACAGTCCAGCAACAGAAGCCAGGCAGATTCAGTAAAAGGTACATGCTTTAATCACAAGTTCCACTTCCTGTTCCTTATCATTAAGTTTTTGGACATCCAAAAATACAATAATGCTACTTTTCCACATTTCAATATGGAATTAGTTTTATTTAGTGCCGCAAATGATCATCAATCGATTGCCCAAAGCACAATGCAGATGTTCCAGCAGTACGGTGGTAAGAATTTCAGGGCCCCGGCTTTCAAGCGCCTTTTAAATCACCCAATACGGAAGGGAACTGCCATTGATTGGTACTCAATTATAAAGGTGAGGGGGAATGGAAGCTGCTGTGATATTAACACATTATTTAATTGGCTTGTTTAGATTTGTATATTAAAGTGAACGGCTCTTTAAATCCCAGTCTGTGCACAGCCCTAGTGTATACCTTGCAGTGTGGATGGTAAACACAGTGTAGGGGGAGGCAGTGCCTGGGAGCCATGATTAATAGCCTGGAGAACTTAGCCCCAGTGAGACAGTGAAAATATTGCTATTGTGCTGCATCAACAGTGAAATGGTGGGTACATTTAAATGTAAAAAGTAAACTACTATATTGAACATGGACATTTACATTTCTTTGATGACAAAGCTAAATTGTCTTTCAATGAGTTCTAAGTTCTATCATTTTCTTTGAAGACTGGCAGTGTACGAAATTAACATATTTCAGCCTGTCTGAGAAAATGTAATTTGTTTGTTTGGAAATATTGACAGAAAGTGTGTGTATAACTTGTCACATCTCTGGTCACGCAGCATCATGCACCACCTATTTATACAATATTAAGTCTGCCATAGTGGCTATGATTGATCCATACTGAATTACCAACATCGGTCTGAAACGTTTCAGTGTTGTCCCATTCTCTTTGAAATAAACCCCTTCTCTTTTTGTTCATAGTAGTTTTTCAACATCAGCTTTGGAACCTTACTCAGATGCCTTCTGATTTCTTTAGCACTAGAGCCAAGTGGCTCCACTGGTTTTAACTAATAGTGACCACTTGGATTGCACTGACTCTGTTAATGGTATTCAACCATTATATGGAAACAGAGCATCAGTGTGCATTGCATACCAGTGGTATGTCAACGTATGAAATGTGCTCAGAGAGAGAAAGAGAGAGAGATGCTGCATTTTATTTTAATAATATAACAGCATTTGATGTTTGTATGCTTGATGTTGTGAATCCTTTAAGGACCTGCCATTTAAATAAGAATAACTGTAGACTGCTAAAAAAAATATATATTTGAAGTTGACCCCCCCATCTCTTCTGCTATCATGTTTTATTCAAATACAAAATTGAGCATGTGCCCTAAACACAGATCATTGTTTTAATAAAATGTAATTTGTGTTTTGTTACCCAAGAGAGAATGTAAACAGTATACATATAATCTATACATGCCTCGTAAATTAGTCATTATTTATTGGCCATCCTTCAATCTTCCAGGTAGTTTTTCAAATTCTGCTTTTATGAATACAATTAAGTTTAATATACATTCTATTTGTCTTGAATATTGTTCAACAAAGCAACTATTTCATGAATACTGTGTAAATGAGAACTATTGAACTAATGATAAAGGAATCAGGGGACAGTGTCAGATGTGTAATAAGAAAACGAATCTAATTATTACTGCAGTTTTCTTTTAGATGGCAAATTTGTTAGCACAATTAGTTTCCCCCAACTCATTATAATTGTTCTTCATCAATTACAACAATAAGAAATGGGTTAACAGAAAGTCAACTAACAGTATATTTATAGATATTTTTTACAAATATGTTTCACAGTATGAATGTTATCTAATTAAGATTTTTATCTCTGATGGTTATTATGTGCTCCTTTTAATTATTAATGTTACAAAATGTGTGAAATCTCCCTTTAGTTGCTTTTCCATGTACTAGTTGTATGTCATTTGTCAAAGATGCTGCATTTTTATGGGCCAATTAATAGCTGTGACCTCAGAAAATAAATATGACATTAACAGTATTGAAAAGCTTTCATACTGTTGCTATCCAAATGAAGACTTAGAATAATTGAAGGATGGAAATTGCATTTAAAAACCTTTGAACTTTGAATATGTTTTCTAAACTGAATTATGATTATTAAAAAAATAATATATAGTGTAGAAACAGAAAACATGCATATGAATATCTGTATAGAATAGGATACAATACAGAAGAAAAGTCAATGATAAACAGAATATCCATTATATTAATTTGTTATTTACAGTCTCCTGGCCAGATCCAGGATTATCATATTTACCACACATCCTAAAATCCTCAGTAAATATTTGCAATTCATTTTCTCACTTGCTATGGAAAATATGGTTTGTAAAATGACATTGTAACATCATAATTATTGACATATTGTTGCTCTTATTCCGATTCTTGCAGAGCACATTTACATTTTTAACCCCTAAATGGGTATTCAAATAGAACCAGCAGTCAAATCATGTCCTTATACTGTTGTCTTTTTTGTATACTGGTTTCATCATTGTGTTTAGAGGCATTTAACAGACAGCCACTGGAATTGAACACATGCATCTACAAACCATAGATGTGTTCCTCAGAACGGTACACTTGCATAAAGCACAACAGCAAACAGCCAGATGCTCTTCTTATTAGAATTATCTTTTAATTGCTTCTTGGAGAATGCATATAACATATTAGGTTCTCTGCCACAGAATACACTAATTGGACAATGTGGGGAAAATTAAATACATTGACTTTTTATTGCATTGTCCCTGTAATTGGAAAATGTCCTGTATTGAACTTCAGGTATTATTAGTGCCAAGGTACTTTTGACTTCTGTGGATCACAGATATGTGTTAAAGCGGTCATATATTCTTCACAGGATGACGTTTTTCAAAATGCAATTTTCATTTAGGTTAGGAGACAGATACATTAATCACACTGCTGTCTTCCAGTGGATATTATAGGCCCATTTGCTGTGGACTAGGGAAACAAGAAACTATTATTAAATAATATATTAAATAATATAGGCCCTATTATTATAATTGATAGAATGTACATATACAATTAGTTCTCTTAATATTTTGGGTGGGCAGTATACTTTACTACTACTGTATATTTTGTGTGATCATTTATCAAAATACACAGTGATTTCTGAGAAAACAAAACTTTATAGGAATAGACTGGTTGGCACTACAGCCGACCCGAGACTTGAGGGTAAGCCTTGTTGCAGGAACAGAAAGATTTTAAACATGGTAAAAAATATAAAAGTTGATAAAATGTTAACATCAAAATGTTCTGCTTCATTATGCCTACAATGCAGGGCCGCTGGAACTAGGGGTGCTGGTAGTGCGGAGGGGTTACAGTTTTGTTCAATGGCTTTCAGCACCCCCACTTTAAAAATGGTTCTAAAATTGAAATGATACTGACCTTGTGGGACATTCTGTAGGATTATAAGTGAAATGGAATTACCAGATAGAAGGAAAATGAATAAAGTTTGATCCAGAATAGCAAGGATCTCATACTGTTATGCTTGCTAGTGCATGTTGGAGGTGCATACTGCTTTTCAGAAAAGTATATGATCTAGTAATTAAGATTTTCACGTTTTTTAATTATATCATCATCTAAAGTATAATCTTGGTGGCTCAATAGGCAGCATCAACATCTGAAAATCACGGGATCACAGATCCAGCAAAGGAAATAACCTGCCCACAGTACATCTTCCAACTCCCCAGTATAGTTTATAAATGTGTTGCTGTGCTGGAGGTGCTGCAGATAAAACATGAAGCCCAGGTCTACATTTAAGACGTACAAGATCCCACTGTACTTGTCAAATAAAAGCAGAACTGTTGACCTTTCTGGACCGCTGGTCATAGTCCCTCATCATATCCCATCCTATCTCCTTGTGGAAACAGCACCTATGTGACATGCCACTTTGTATAAATACAGCAGTAAACCTACAGCAACTTGAGCTGCTTTATTACTCCAATGGAAAATTTGCCAACATGCATGTAAACTTTACAATTTATAGCCTCTTTGGCAATCAGTCAGAGAAATCTCTTGGGTAGAATACAGTTTAGTACATTTTTAACTATAATTCTTTAAAAATAAACACCTTTACAGTTTTTTTTTATAGTACTGTATATTAAACATGTAAAAGAATGTTCATTTACATACTTATACCTCACCCGTGTAACAATATAGATACTGTTGTGGGTTATGTTGTATTGAGCCACAGTTGTGGATGGGACAAATAAAATTGTAACACTGGATGCAAGGTTAGTCTTTAGAGCAGAGTCAGAGTTGCAAGCATGCAAGTGACCAAACCTGTAAGCGAACTAGATGTTTAATAAAGGTTACTAATGTTGTTAAAATAAACCCAGCTGCCTAAATTGTTATTAGAATAATCAACAATGAAACAACACAGTTTTAGTTATTTCTTAAATTAGTTAAATATATTTATTTTAATGATTAGCTAATAATTGGCAGGGCAGGGATTACATTTAAAATATGGTGCTGGTGTCCTTATAATTCTACTAATGCTACAAATTCAGAGAAGATATAAGGACAGAGCAGCCATATTTTCTTTTAATTCAAGTGGTGTGTATTTACTATCTCGGTGACAGTTCATTTTAGTAGCTACTTCTTTTAGTTCTATCTTGCCTATATACATTTGTGATTCGTGGGTTATAAACCGGTAGGAGTCCAAATCACAAAAGCTGATTTTTTCAATGGGCTCATTTTTCAAAATTCAACATACATGTTTGTGTTTAACTTTTCATTTCCTGGGTCAAATATAATTAGTGAAATTAAGAAAATGACCTGTCTTATATAAACAGGTAGTACTGGAGTTCCCACAGTGAGCCTAGTACACAGCACTCAATTAGACTATCAGACCCCCACATTAAACCTATTCCATTAAGACTTATTAGGTAGCAAGAAGCCAATATAAATGAGGTAAAAAAAAGAAGCCTTTTTCAAAAGCACGTCTGTTTATTTTTCTTTTCTTGGCGGGTCGTAGTATATCCAGGAACAGTGCCCTACCAAGAAACTTATAGCTGTATCTCCAGGACCGTAACTGACCTAAAAATCAACATAAAAAAGAACAGAGGCTAAAAAAGAAAATTGACAGACTGTGACCGATGGCACAATGCACTGCATTGATCACTGCAGAGCTGAGAAAGTCACTCTAGGAAGCCAATCAGTATTGAAATTGCACTATAAATTGCATGCAATAGGCTACCATAGAAAAGCAGCCTTTATTGTAGACCAAGGTCAAACAGCAGCCCTCCTCCAGACCAAGGTCAATAGGACGTTCTACTGCCCATGGTGCCAGGAGCTCAGTGGACAGCAGACAGAGCATTGGAAATATGTCTTGTGGCTGGGGACACACTGGCCTATTCTATTTCTGAGCTCGGGCTTCTTGTATGAGCGCTTCATGGGGCAGGGACTGTTTCTGAAGCAGCCTTGGCCCTTTGTATTGCCTGGACTGTAGTGCCACTTTAATACTTAATAAGCAAACCGATCTGAAAGTTGACTTAATAGTCAACTATTTTTAGCCTTCTCTATATTTGCTTAAGAAGGCCCCGCATAGAACTAATCCCCAGTCAAGCCACTTGTGGGGTTTCTCCTGTTTCCATTGCATGGTTAATTGCCCATAAATCTGACTAAGGTGCTTCAGGTAACAACCTTGTAAAAGGGAAGCATCATTTCATAACACTGTAACCATTTCCCTGGATCACAGACATGGGCTTGTAATGCATGATGAGCAAGAAGGAACAGAATAAAAAGGCTGATACAGGCCAGAGAACAGAGATCTCATATTTAGCTCATGCTCAAACTCACGGTAGACAATAAGTAAGATTCATTAGGCTATTTGTTACTCTCATCTGCCAGGATTCAAAATGAAATGCTAAATGTTTCATGGGCTAAGAAAAGGGCAGAATTTTTCTTTGTATTGGCCACGAGAGAATGGAAAGGGTTTCAGGCTCTCTACGAGGCAGCTGATGGATGACAGGGTAGGGCGGTGCCATCTGAATGATGATGGGCTAATATCATCATCCTCCTGTCAGCTCTAATAGGCTTTTCCTTGCAGAAATAATTCATAAAGCCTCTACATTATGTGCAATCCCTGACAGTTCCATCCATCCAGGAACCCAGCAGGCTCAACACTAATAAGAAAATATATGGTTCAGGAACGCTGAAAAATTAAACAGGTAGTTTATGAACAATTTGTTTCAAAGGGATGTTTATTATATTTATTGAATATTGAACCTTTGATGTGTTTTGTCCCAGTGCAGACAATACTGCTGACTTGCGGGTCTGTTTTTTCATTTTTAGAAGATCATATTTTACGCTCTGTAATGTATGCAATAAGAACTACCTTTTTCTTGCATTTTATGTTTTCCATTTAATCCTTTCCTGACTGCTGCATACCAAACATAACGCATTAAAGGGGAAGGCATTTTCTTTATTTGTTTTTGGTACTTTATGTAGCGTATTAAAGCCACCCCAAGGGAAAAGTGGTGTAGACTTGTTCTTGTGTCAAATAGGTCCAGAGGTTGTTTTATCACTTTACACTGGAAAGTACTGAGCCAAGGGGTCAAGACTTGATGCCAGGGAAATCCCTCTAAGGCAAACCGCTCGCTCACTACAAATAAACCTAATCAGTGGATGTTATTTGTACTAAAATGCAAAGTACAAAACCCTAAGGCCTATAGAGAGATATGGAAAAAGTGGTACACAAACACAAACAAACCATTACAAGGGTTGTAGAATAATCCTTTTCCACAGTGTTTTACAGCCCCTCTGATTACAGTAAGCAAAATAGGCTTAATCCTTTATTTATTGGTTAATTAGTGGGTTTTACCAAGTAAGTTAACTGAGATAAACCCCCCAAAAATAATATTAACACAGCCTTTTAGTATCAATATAACATTGATGTTTAGTAACATCTTTGAACCATTTCCACCATTCAGCTGTGTCTGAATATTCCAATGTAATGGCTTAATGCTTAGGTTAGTGGTCATTTTTCCACCTGAAACTGTATGAATTACTGTCAAGCAAGGAGATCAGCTGTGTGCAGCCGGGACATGTAATAGGAGACGTGGTGTTAGGAAATTGAGCAGGTAGGCTTGCCCGGCACTGAGCTGATCGGGAGGTCTGGATTGGCTGGGGGGAGGCTGCACGCAGCTCAAAGGCCATCTGCGCAACAGCTTGAGGCGACTGCACTGCAATGCTACAGAGGGGCACTTTGTGTACATCAAGGAGGAGAGTGTCCGCTCTGCAGGATAACTACTAAGGAACTGCACGGCAGTGTCTGTGAAGGCTTGGCCCAGCCAGGACTGTCATAAAGACCTGGAGTCGCTGGGAGGCCGGGATTTTGGGAGTAACAGCAGTAGGTCAGGTTAGGGGATGTTGATCCCAACCAGTATAGAGAGGGTTTCGTAGTGTAGTAGGTTCCTGGAGCGGGACATCTCTTTAAGTGAGACTAGCGCTCGTCTTGTGTGGTAAACGTTTATTTTTATTTTTGTCTCGTTTTGTGTTCTTTATTAAATCTGACATTAGGGCTACCATTGCTGGTACCCTAGTGGCAGCACCTGTGTATAATTAAATCTCTGTGCCTGTGCGACGTGTCAAAACCCAATGCTCTGCTCCTGACTTATTATATTTCAGTGACCACCCACACACATAACACTTCCCCCTGTCGAACTCTAAATAAAAAAAGAAATAAACATTTTCAGATTATAGGTGAATCACAATACAGTTGTAAAATAAGCTACATGCCTAGAATAGGCAGTGATCTGTACTGGGAAATGTATCTTTTATATACCCACTGTATGCAATTCTGTTATTCTAACCTTTTGTTCCAAATTTAAACAGGAGCAGATTGTAAAACTGTCACAACACACCGCATTGCATGTAAGGTGATGACCACCTACTTTAAACCCTCATCTTACAGTAGTTCTAACTCTCCCAGTTCTAATCCCACAGATGCTGACTGAGTAGACTGTCTTGTTTACTAAACATTAAAAGCCCAGCAAAAAATGCTTTTTTTAATAGTTTTAATTAGGCAGCTATCACATCAATTAACCTTCAATTAAGAAAACAGATTTTATTTTTTTAATCAAATCATATTTTATTTCTTAATGGCTGAAACAACTATAACCAACAATTAATTTCTCGATATAAATGGGATAAACTGGTTCTAATATTTCTAATGAAAATCCTTTTAGATAAAATCCTAATAAAGTAAGAGCACTGATTTGGCAATTAACTGAACTAACATAACATGAGGGAAATAATGTGCATCAACCAGCTCTCTTTGTATTTGAAACATTAAGATGTTACTGTGCTGGCCATGGAAAAGAAAATACAATTATCAACGATAGGTGAAGTACAATGAAAAGCACACTAGATTTATTTGCTAATTGAATCATACACATTGAAAAATAACATTTTTGTACATACAATCAGGGTTTCTCCACTGTCATAAAAAATAATTATAAATACACAGTCCATCAATAATGAACAGCAGCTGTTGGCAAGATATTGTCCCCTGGAACATTATTTTTTTGTTAATTGTTTTGCAGCATGTTTGGGGTTAAACTTCTCCATCCATGCTAAACTTGTGCAGAATGTGACCGTCTCCAGAAGGATTAATTTATTACTAATTTGGAGATGGTCACCTGTATATAAACCCGCAGCTTTGGCTGATCGAAGTTAGTGTGTTCAGAGGCGGAATGAGAGACGTGAGTCGTGAGAGTAAGAAACTAATATCCAAAAACAATTGCTACCCGTGCTGGTTTTACACCAGCATGATACTTGTGCCATTTTGTTTGTGTTTTGTGAAAGTGTTTGTGTTTTGTTCAAACCTTTTGTTTTGTTTATTGATTATTAAAGGTTCACATCAGCGCTTCCATACCCCAGCACTGTTGTCTGTCTTCTTCCTGGCCTAATGTCACCACAGAGCCTATCTGTGATACTCCCTAACCCTCTGGAGTAACATTGAAGATCGTCAACTTGGCACAGCGAGGACACAAACCCACGCTCCCCTGACTCACCCAGAAGACGACTGTGCCTTTATCAGGTGAGCCACTCAGGGGGCCCCCAACAATAATCTTTTAGATACATTTCTTTGTAGAATAAGGTGGCCTTTCACATAGTATTACAAAAAAAGCTTACTTTCCTTATATACATCCTATAGATTTTTTTTATCATATGAAAAAATAATAATAATAAAATGTCTATAATGTAATAAGAACATTCTGTATGCATTCATTCTATTCAGGTCCAGGCAAGAAAGGGTTATTAAAAAAAAACACATAAGTCAAAAGAAAAAAAAGAAATGTCAGACAAAGAACACTTTTTTTTTTTAAAGCGCATGTGTTTCAAATGTTATCAATGATCTTGTATGGAAGAAAAAAAAAGCACAATAACTTTCGAAACAGGTACACAAAAGCAGGGCACACACCAGTTTAATAATAAAGAAGTTTATGTAAACACATTTAGGGCAGATTAATCCATGCATAATGCAAGTGTTGATAAATACAACAGCTTACAAAGGCATAATGTGTGAGACATTGTTCCACGCTCACTGATTTTCTTTCTGTACCTTGTAAACCTGTAATACTGCAACAGAGAAGCAGAATAGACCTGTCTGTCATCAGAGAAGCTGGTAACATTTGTTCTCCTACCAGGTTACAGAATGTATGGCTCTTAGGCAGCTGGCAGGCACAAGCAGGAAAGAGAGTGCTCCGTGTCAACAGCAGCCAGTCTTTCATGGCCAAACAGCCAGTAACAAACTGACAAATAAAAGATAAATGTTTGGCTTGCCAATATCCTTTGTGCGTGTTTCTGACTAATTCTTTACAGAGCACATTGAAAACAACGGCACCAGGCTCATCTGTGTAATTATATCGATGACGACAATCCAAGATACAAACAAACAAAATAAAAACGGGGATGTTAGGACAGGTGAAGATGAATTTACCTCCGACTGAGTCAATTAAGTAGCAGGGAGTACACCATTTTGTTTACAATGACATTGTTCAAAATTGTTGTATCTAATAAATAGAAGCCAGTGGTATGAACACAATACAATCATAAAGGTGTAGATTACATTAGCTTTGTGTTAGAATATAATTCAAAGTTCTGACAAACAAACAGGTTATTATCATAACTAATAGGAACTGTTGGACTGTTTCCACCCTTTCACACTTGCAAGACACAAATTACAAAGTCACTTTTACTGAACTAAAAAGGGTTTTGCGGACAGCTAGACCTCAATGCCATAACAGCAACAAAATCAATAAGCACACAAAGTATATAGATTTTTTTAATACAAAAAATAAGATCTGTTCCATTATAGTGGCAAATTGCTAAATTACATGCGGTCATTTTATTTAATAATACAACAAATAAGAGACATTGAAAAATGTTTTTGCTTTATAGAAATAGTTTAGGGGAATGCAAATGCACAAAAAGATTAATAATAACATATTATTGATAACAGTAACTTGACTGTAGAGTAATTCATTTTTTTGTGTTGTATTATTCAGTTGCCTTAATATGTTTTTTATGCAGTTTTTATGCATTTACCTGAAATTTGGAAATCTCTTAAAAAGTGAGTTCATGTATGATATTTTCCAAATGGTTCCCAGGTTAGGCTCTAACTCAAACATTGCCTGGCATTCTTTCATTTCCTTGGAATTATGTTTGACCTCCAACCCAAACAAACTCCCTGTCATCACATCCTCAACAGGTATGAGGCCTGGGGTGTGTGTGGAGAATGATTTTGTCCAAATGTACTTTTCCCCACTGTGCTGCTAACTCTGTCAGCTGCAAAGTTTTTGACATTTTTAAAATGAGATACTGCTGGAAAAAACAACCGTTAATCTTAAATTTAAAGTGACCAATCATTTCAATGACCCTGTTAGTTAAGCATATTCTGAGGTACTGCAGGAAAAGACAACTAAACTTATACTGTTAGTATATTTGGTATGTTTTTCTGTTAAAAGAACATTTCATTTTCAATTAAAAAAAAAAAAAAATTACAATATTCAATGTGACACCACATGTGTGATCAGGAGCCCTGCCTATGCAAATATCCCTCTATACAAATTATAGTATAGTAGTAATGCTAATAATTCATTTCAGTAAGCAGTAATGTGTTAAGTGTCCACAAGGTGGCATTTGGGTATATACTTTAGACTGGAATTCAGTGCTTCACTAACCCATACTGCTTTTGATGGATAAAAATGCAATTTGTTTTCCAATTTAATATACTTAAAGTATGTTATTGTGACAGAAAGACAATTATTCTTGGTGGTAAATCTCCCTCTCGACCTGGAGTGTGCTAAGTAACTGGAACAGAGTACTCTGGACTACGTTGCCTGACACTTCATTCCGAGCGGTAAAAGGAAGTCGGTCATGTAGAAAAGAGATGGAGCTTCGGTACACTAACTCACTGACCCGGAAGGGAAATGATGTGGCAGCTGCAGATCATAAAGAGCAGCTGCAATCGTTTACCAAGGGGTCATGAGTGAGAGTATAAATAGGGGTCGAAGCAATGTTATCTGTG
This sequence comes from Acipenser ruthenus, assembly GCF_902713425.1. Classification (NCBI taxonomy): domain Eukaryota; kingdom Metazoa; phylum Chordata; class Actinopteri; order Acipenseriformes; family Acipenseridae; genus Acipenser; species Acipenser ruthenus. Next base: position 25,442,138 of record NC_081203.1, read on the forward strand.
CCTTCGTTTGGGTTGTGTCATTGACCTGGAAGGAGCCGTACTGTTGGTGAAATCATTGTGAGTGTTTGTTTGTACTGTCTATTGTTGAGTGTATTCACTAGATGGCTAACATGTTCCGGAGCTGTCGCCAGAGGCCAGCACAAACCCGGAACAGCACTTCACTTGTACCACTGCAAAACTGTATTTCACCACAATCACTAATTCACACACTAACTGGACTTGTGTATGTGTTTTGTGTTTAATGTGGGGATACAAGAACGGGACTATTATTTCGGGACCAGCTTGGGGGATTCTAAATGTAAGTAATACACACCGCTGTATTAATTACCATCATAATTATTTCCTGTTTGTTTCGCTGTCAGGCACGTGACAAAAACAACAAATAAAAACATACTTTAAGCATTGTGATAGTGTAAAAAACATTTATTATGTTGCTAGCTATCAAATCTTAGAAAGGTAATGCAATTGGTGCAAGCAATACACAATTCATTTATGCATTAGCTGCTTATGTTTCAGCCATAAGTATATTTCAGAAATGTAAGAATCTATCTAGACCTGTAGCGAATAGCCCACCCCAGTATATTAAGTCCATCCTTGTATAATGGTGTCCTGTGCAAATTAACAGACTCAGTGGTAAACTGACTTCTCATTCAGCAGGAGACAGTGTGCAAATTAGCCACAGTTCTTAATAAGCTTGGTGTCCTGTAATAAAAGAGAATTACAGTGTTCCTAATGCAGTTTCCTTGCAGGTGAAAATGTATTCTCCTGGGAATGATTGTACATTTTCTCCTCCAACAGAGAATCCTCCTCGTCTTAATCAATCCCCAGCTTGAAAACTTTTCCCATTCCTTGCACTTTCACGCTGACAAGTGCTGCTGTGAGTTGCTGGAAATGATTACTCATTTGTGAGCTTCTTTTGTAACAATTCCATTAAAAGTTGAGATACCCGTCAGAGAAAACCAGCACTTAGATTTTATAATTACGATTGGTGGACCAATGTGTGGGTCAGTCTGCCAGGCATTGCCAGCTAATTGTTTACATATTTGTTAGGTTCCCTTATCCATTTGTAAAGACTGTGATTTCTTATTAAAATTAAATCTAAACGGGGTATAATTTGCATGGGCTTGGACAGAAACAGGCACTAGTAAAGTGAAAGATATACCAAAGATAAAGATATATAAATATATAAAGTATATATGGAAGCATTATATATTCTATTTATCTTTTACTGTCCATTTATTTAAAAAACTTTTTTTTTATCTAACATAAAAATATTTTGTTTATATTTGATAAATATTAATAAAATCATAATAACACCAGTGAATGCAGTAAAACAATGTTTTTACATAATAAATTCATAAATTTGAAGCTAAAAGATTGTTACATATTAACCAGTGGCTGAAGAATTTTTATATGCAGGCATTTTTTTTTTTTTAAATGCAGAAATTATGCATCGAAATAACGAGATTGCTTTAATCATCCTCAGAGGCAGTTTTAGCTACTTTACATACATTTTAGCAGCGAAAGGGGGCTCTAATTATCGCTAAAAAGAGCAGAAAAAAATAGTAAGCTTTGTTGGCGAAGTAATGCTGATTCCTGACTAATGCTGATAGGAAGTGACAAGTAAATGCATGTCATAGTTTTGACAGATCAGCAGTGGTGACAGGACATCCAGCATTTCTTTGACCAAAAAGATACACGAGAAAAACATACAAAGAAATGTATTCTGTATATAGAACTAATTTACTTCATGTCTTGGAAACACAGGCACATATTAATAGAATATTGATACTTCTTTATACATAGTATTACAGTTTAGCAAGAAGTGTCTAATTAGGTTAGCAAAATGGAGCATTGTATGGAAATATCCATACATTGACATTGTTATTGTTTACAGTGCAGAGGATGGAATGTAATATCATAGCTGCTAATGCATGCAAGTATACATACATGTAAGTTGCCCTGGGTAAGGGCATCTGCTGAGAAATAAATAATAATAATAATACAGTATAACATTAACAGGGTAGTATTCCCAATAATAAATAACACAATGTTTGATTAAATTTGTATAATACCAGGCTACAGTATCTGAAAACAGCATTTTCCTTTTTGTAATCCATAAGAGTCAAAAATAACAAAACTGAACACAATTTATTAAGCCAAAACAATAGAATTATTCTCAAATATATTCACAAGATTCACACAAAATCATATACTAAATGGTCAGTCATTGTACAGATTCATGCATTGTTTCGATTTTCTACAGGATACAGGAAATGCATGTTAATCAGCAAATACGTCAGCTTCTAAGAAAAAAAAAAAATTATTTTAATCAAAATAAACATTTTGGACGATTTAGTAGGATTTCTGGTAAGCTTGTACTTGTGATCGCCGAATCTCCCAACAGACAAAAATTAAATAAAAAACTCATCTAGCTTTCTGTCGATCTAACTTTACTTTCGTTTTGAAGTATATAAAACCATCCCTGATTGGTTGCTGGAGCCTTTGGAGTCAGTCATTTGGTAAACAACCAATGGTTGTTTAAAAAGGCTTAAAATAGTCGTCTAACGTCACCATTACATCATCATTCATATATGAACGATTTCTAGCGGTGCTGTAGCGAAAGGCTTAATAGACACCCCAGTTGTGTTGGCTTTCAGACCTTCTAATTGGTAAGTGGATTGCAACCGTGAGAAGACTTTGGAATTTGGAATTTCAATTGTACACCTGGTCAGGTAGACAAAGGTTCTGGCTAAAGTCTTCTTCTAGCAAGAAGTCTGTATTTTTCCAGTCATTAATACAAATCTGAACCTTCAGAACATGCATGTTTCTGCTGTCAAGTCAACAAATATTGCTAAGCTACCGAACTCTACTGGAGAGGCCCAGTGATCTATCCCCAGCAGATTCTCTTCCCTAAACCATAGGTGTGTAATGGCCAACCCCTAGCTCGTCCCCTGCTAAGATACTCTGTATAAGTTCCTATATGTAATTACATATGTCATATTCAAAAGAAAATGTTATATATATATATATATATATAATGTATTAAAATGCATTTCTTATGTTATTACATTTACTGAGTAGTGTGTACTTTATGCTTCTGTGTGTTTACTGTACATTATATATATACTGTAGATCTGAAATTGTAGCAGAGCAGAATGTCATTCTTCAACTGTTATTACCAGTATATGACTACAGAAAGAAGTGCCACAGAAGATAATGTTGTTTTGCCTGTCAGGGGTCAACACTTTTTCTAGTTAGAAAAGAAAACATCCCTATTTTTTCCAACCTTTCTAAACATCGGCCCCAGACTTGTATAACATTTGCAGAAGGCTTAAAGTCTCAAAACAGATAATGATACACGTGTTCCAACCATTGCAAAAACTAAGTGTGATGCTTTCATTGTTAGTGAATATGATCCCCAGATCATTTACAACGTAGACAGTCCCAGTGTTGACTCTCAGTCACAAACACGCACACACTGTCCTTCAAATGCACCTTAACCTTGACATTGGGAGACCACCCTGCCAAGGGTTCATGCAGCAGACTCATTTAATCCAGCGTTATCTGATCAAAGACAGCCAGCTGTGCTTAAACGTGCGGATGGATTGTGCTGTAGAAGAAATTCAGCACAGCACTGTCCGTGTTCATACTGTTATATCATTTTGATTTTTTAAATAGTTCTCTTCTTCTCTTCATAACACACTAGAGTGCTAGAGGTTGTGCGAGTCAAGTGCAGATAAGGTGCATACACAAACTCAGTTTGCTAATCCTCACCTCTACAGTACTCAATTTGAAGAACAGCCCTGTCTAAGGGGCGGTTCTGTGCAGCAAGTTCTTGCAAACAAACAGGGTTAAGTCTGGTTGAGTCAGTAACTTGCACTGCATAGGCCTTTTTTTAGACTTCCATTTAAAAATGATTTTAATGGGAAGTAATTTATTCAAGTTGGTTTGTCTACTGTGGTAAGGTTTTATGACAAGTGAGAAACCATTAGGAATACTCTCTTGAGAAAATGCCTCAACCATGCATAGATGATCGAGGACCCTGCTAGCAGATAAAACAGTGCATGCTAGGGGCACAGGAGCATTTCTGTCCTAGATTATGACTTTTTCTAAATCTCTGTGGTCTTGAAAGACAGGAATGAGCCCCTTGAGACAAATTGCCAAGTTGATTCAAGCAAAAAAGAGTATGTGTGTAAGCTGCTCTCCTCATTAGTTACTCTTTGGCATAGGTGATAACTGGGACCATATTTTGGATAACTCCATCTTAAGAAGGTGCATTTTCTGTACAGTTAATAGGATCATGTTGGGTGTAATCGCTATAAGTATTGCACAAAACACATGTCCTAGTCTTCTCCGTCTTCCTTTTTATAAGTAAACATACATTCTCAACATTTTCCTGTGGGAGAAACAAAAACCTTTACCAGGGCATGATAAAGAAATTGAAAAAAAAAGTAAAATCTTTGAAAAGTGCACGTTTACCTTTGGGGACAGCTGAGGGGCGCATTGTTTTTTGTAACGAAGGGGTACAGAATTGCCATGTCTTCACACAAGATAAAGAACCTTCAAAATCATCAAATCCATTTGGGCAATATTTTCATTTAGTTTTGAATTCGTTCATGCAGAAGTACACAATGCAGTCATGCAAAAGAGAGTAAACTTTAATGGTGCGTAATCACTGCTATGGGAATCTACAATACCGGCCCTGCTCCTTACCTCTGCACCCAGGAAATTTGCATCTGTGCTGTTATAGTCTTTCTCTAAAGGAGTGTGCATAACTACATATAGCATTAGTCAGCTTAGCTGATACCAATTTTGATGGTTCTGACAATAGCTGATATTGAATGTGGTTTCTGTTTACTTTAGTTATAATTGGATACTTGAAAATGGAGACACAACTCAACTCAACATAACTTCCATTAGTGTTAATGATACATTTAAAATGTAAAGTCAAACCCCAAGTTAACCCCCACTGAATTTGTCATTTTCTTTTCTAATATAGATTTTTTTCATTTATTGCATATTCAGGGTGTAAAAATCATAATTTATCACTTGCTCCTTATAAAATAATTCATCTTATCTATTGTTATTATTCTTTTCTAAACTTGATTAGAAAAGACATAAGGAACATTTAATATAAGGGATTGCCATTTTGGCTTCAAACCTGGTATTATTATTATTATTATTATTATTTATTTCTTAGCAGACGCCCTTATCCAGGGCGACTTACAATTGTTACAAGATATCACATTATTTTTACATACAATTACCCATTTATACAGTTGGGTTTTTACTGGAGCAATCTAGGTAAAGTACCTTGCTCAAGGGTACAGCACCAGTGTCCCCCACTGGGGATTGAACCCACGACCCTCCGGTCATGAGTCCAGAGCCCTGACCACTACTCCACACTGCTGCTATGGTATGCTATGGTGCTAAACAAATGGCAAAGGGAAGTACATTTTGGAACCAAGGCTTGTTTGGTTTTGATTGCACTAACATTGCCCACCCAGTTGGACTGGATAACAGCTGGGTCGTGCATACAGACAGTGTGTTAATTTTCAGCCTGATGAAAGAAAGCTTGTTTTTGGAAAGGGATTCCACAAACTTTTGAACTTGAGTGTTTGTATTTAGTAAAATAATTTTTAATGAACTGCCATTTTTCTTTCTGTCTTAATTGTTTTGTATTTTAAAACTGGTTTACTATGGCCAAGATCAGTTTCCTCTACTCCAGTGATGACACATAATTACACTTGGTTAAAATACCTCTTCTTACAGGCTTATATTCACAGGCATGCAACTTATAGTAAAGCAACTGTTATTTAAAAGTGCATAAAAAGAAAAAAAAGGTAATTTGTTTACAATTCAAATTATTTCTACAAATTCAGAGGAACAGATGTTTTAAGAATAGGGCTCAATGTTTTAGGTTTTAGAGGCATTTAAACTGGTAAAGGAATGAGCTATTTACTAATAATACTTTAAAACAATATCTTTAAAAAAAAATGGAACCTGGCATACTTAGTATTTCAATAGAAAATAACATGCATGACCTAAAGATTTTCACCCCAAGAACCTGTTTAACCACAGAACCGTAAACAAGCTTAATAATGGGTTACTGCCATGACGAAATATTATTAATAATACAACTGAGAACAATGGAGGGAAACCCCACATAATTCTACAATCAAAGTTAAATAAAACTCCCCTATTACAAAAACAGACTTCGACTACTTTGTGTTGTTGCCAACCACAAAAGAAAAAGGCCCACATACCAAATATTAACTATGGCGCTGCAATTCTTAAATTAGCTTTTAAAAAATAACAACAAATAAAACACATGTGATAAAGATAACTGTCATGTTTTTGGGTTAGCATTAATTGATTGAAGACAGTTATCATAGTTTATTTATTTGGTAATTTTTAAAAGCTGACATAAGGATAGCTGGTGTAGGAAGAAACAGAAAATAAAAAAAATGAAATAAGAATCAAAACACATATTATAGTATAGTATGTAGTATAAATAGTTGTGTACTGCAGTAGAAGACATGTAACATCAAACAAAAAACAACATTTCATTTCTTGCAATATCCTGCACAATATTCCCTTGTAAAACTGAAGAGCTTACGGATATCAAACATAGGGAATTCTCAGTGTAACTGGGCTATCTCTCTCCGGTCTCTGACATATATGCAGCATGAAAAAAAAATTGTATTTTCACCTTAGATCTCCAGCTCAAACTATGTCTTTGTCTTTGGAAGATTTTGTTTGTGAATTTATATAGCACTACATAAAAATGAAACCTTTTCGATTGAAAAGTTACTCCAGAGCCCTTTCACTTTCTACTGTAAAAACAAAGAGGTTTAGAAACACAATAATAAAAAAGAAAATATCCTGTGGGTATCACTAAGGCATCCTAGGGTTTTTCATGTTATGTCCATTCAGCAACACAACAGAGTGAGGATAGATAGCAAAGACAAAAAACTGCTTAACCCTGCTTTATTGTTTAAATACATTTAAAGAATCTACCTAATTAAATACTTTTACATGCTGCTTTGCTCCTTTTATGTTAAAATCCATGGGACTTCAGGGCACAAACCTTGGGTTCAGGGCACAAACCTTGGGTTTTGACCTGACTAGATTAATTAAAACTTGACACAGCAGTGTTCACTCAGTCAATAAAACAAAGAAAATCAGGAAAGTGAGCCATCTTGTAAGAGCTTTCATTTGCAGGCTAATGATTTATATGACAAGGTTATTCATGCTTTGATCAATGTATAATGGAACAACACCTAAATGGTTTACTGTTTGTTCGAGATCCAATTTAAGAAATGTAGATAAAAACCCAAAGTCAAGGAGCTTGCTGATCTATATGCAAATTGAATCTACAAAGGCCATGGAGGGAGTACATTAAATTAAACTGAATTGTTAATATTTTACTTTTTAATTCCTATTTTTTATGAATATGTGTCAAAAGTACACTGACCTGTACCACTTCTCCCACCTCTTTAAAAGGGTAAAAGTTATTTTTTTGTTTGATTTTTTTTTTACCTCACATTAGCAAGTTTGCTATAGTTCTATTTTTCTGACTTTCTATGAACCATGTTATGATAGCATAATCCAGCCAAAAACAAAATTCTCAAGAGCAAAATGGACTAGAGAGCCATTCGAAATACATTTTAATAATGTTGTAGACCATATAGTTTGTATAGCTAACCTTTTTGTCCAGTGATCTTAGTATATATCAAGAATATATTTTAGTTTTTTGTGCAGAATGAGATCTCCCATTATAGAGAGAGGTTTGATAATTTAAGGATAATCAGTTCATTTAATCCATGCGCTGAAACCCAAAACTGGACAATTTCCTGCAACACCCTGGGATAAAAGTATAATTTTGGAGCTAGAAGTATATATTAGTGATACAAGTGAATTACTATTTGTATTTATATTATTTGATCCAATAGATCTAAACAGTGGCAGAACATAATACAAATACTACAAGATTGTTTCAAATAAAGGTTATGAAAATTATAACAGCAAGTCTCTAGTGTATTTCTGTTTGACAAAATATGTAAAATGGCAGATTTTAACAATGCCATTTAGATGAACTGAACACACTCTTAGTCCCTTTAACAATAAACCATTCCATCAGTATAGGCTTGATAGAGAATAGTTCAAGAGATCTAATCCATCACTTTTCTCTTTTTCAGAAGCTGGAAGTGGACAGGACCAGCAGATGTGTGTTTTGGGATCTAGTCATGCTGAAATGGCACCTGCCTGCCAGCCTCTTGTCACATTGCACCATCTTGGACCCCACATGTCTTTTTGAAATGATCTATTGTTCATGTAATGATGCCTGGTCTGTTATACTGTATCTTTGAGGCTTGCACAGGGCTGGAGGAAGCAGTAAAACCCCATTGTTTTTTTTTTCAAGCAGAGACTTGCTTTCAAAAAGATTCAGTTTAGTCACCCCATAAAACTGCATTTTCAAAAACAGCCTGGTTTAACCTTAAAAGTGTTAGTCTTGTTTATTGGCTATTGTTTAGTTATCACACATTTGTATAAAATCCATTTACTGTTCTTGTTTTAATATTTATTCTTTTGCTCAAAGAGCAAGTCAGTTTCACTCTGAGTAAGCATTGAATGTATCCTGAATTGATTCATGATTTTAATAGGAAATATGTTAGTTCATAAAAAATATACATATTTGAATTACTGACACTTACTATGAAGTGTGAGCCAGTTATAAATACGAAAAGGTGTTTTAGGAATCAACATTTGCCAGTTTTTTTTTCCAACTGGCACTTCAATTATGAGTTAGGGTAGGGAGGCCATACTTATAAGGACTGTGTGAATGCAATCAAAGGGTGCTTAGGGTCGACAGATTAGCAGTGAAGTAGACAACCTGTATTGCAACTGTACTGAACTTGACCTTGGAAACTCTCTTTTCAGATGTCTCCCATATTAAGTCTGCCATCCAAACACAGACGTTAAAAAGCATATTTAGAATAACTACAATAAACTCATGAAGAAAGAATGTTTTAAGGTTGTTACTTTGACGTAGTTGACACAACAAAAAACCGCGTTCAATTTTAAGCTTATGAACATCGTCAAATAATATACTTCTAGTCGTCCCCAACCTCTCAAATATCTGACTAGGCTTGTGTAGATTTTAAAGTAATTCCCTTTAATTCCACTATGAATTTCATAACAAAAAACAAATTGCCCTACACAGTTTACACAATTATTGAGTCCCAGTAACAATCTGACCTTGTGATTTAATTTAGAACCTGTCATGACCAAACTAAAACCATATGCAATTATTACTTTGCTGATTTCCTTAGAAATGCGTCATCTCTGCAGTTAATTGTGGGATTGTAGACCTGGACAAGATTTAAACTCAACAAAGAAATATCCCAGGGTACAACATAGGTAGCTCTGTCACATGTATGTGACAAATCAGTGGCATTTGCTACAACATTTATAAAGCGAATAACTAGAAAAATCTGAGTATTTGCACAATCCTATTTTACCAACCACCCAAGTAATATATATTTCTTATATCGCAACTAAAAATTAACATGGTTTATCTCATAGAATTTATACATGGGTGTAGAGAATAGATACAGTTACTATATTTAATAATATTTTCTTCTACAGCTAGAACAAGAAAGGTTCACATTTTCGCCAGCCCCTCATTAGATTAATTTAAATTATTTAAGAATAATGCTTAAGTATAGATGTGGGCTCACTGTTAGTTTCAAAATAAGTCTTTTCAAAACCACAATAAAAGTAAGTGTTGCCTGGGGGATAGCAGGAGAGGTAAATGCTGTTTGAGTTGAGCTGTTAAAAATGATTGATTTAGGGGATTTTGTATACATGAACCCATCTGCCAAACTATTTCAAAGGTTTGGTATGTAGGCTTGCTATAACAAAACAAATACAGTAGATGTATAATGAATGCAGATTTCTGACACATCATTGTATTTAGTATTTAAAGCCAGTAGGTTATTCTGTAATGTCAGATGAAAAGTATTCCCAATGTTTAAATAACCAAAAACCACAAAACTTCAAATTACTTCTAATCTGCTTAACTCCAGTTCATCAATCTTTAACACCTCCCAAAGTAAGGATTGCATTTGTGAAAATGGCCCTTGGTATTCCAGTTGCTCACATGTGGAGATCCATACCCCTTAGTCTGAATGCCAAGATTGTAAGAGGTTTCTATTAACAATACTGGATTACTGTATATTCATGCAAATACAGTAGAAGTATGTGCTGATACACAGGAATACTACCTTGTTATATACTACTGTTGTATATAACAGCATGTTATTTTGTGAATTTTCCATGCCAGGATTCAAACTAAAAAGACTATACTAGTACTAATACTGTACCTTTCAAGGGGATTTCTGTTGTATTTTTTATTCCCTCTATCGTTTCCCCTGCTTTAAAATAATCCTGCATAAAAGACCATGTGTAAGCCACATTTGTGTGATTACATGTAAAGTACCATTTTGTTTTACCAGTAGTTAACCATGTTTTTCTTCGTTTTTTTTAATACACTGTATAAAGTCAGTTATATGATGAAGAATATACATTAAGTAAAAATGTACAAGTGTAGAAAATATTTTTACATTCCTTACAACGTAAAATAAAATGTATTTGTTTTTCTGACCTGAATTCTATTCCATTACACTTGTTATCTTTGTCATTTTATATTCTCATGCAACTTCTGTTTATGAAAAAAAAAAATGCTATAGAAATCCAAAGAAATTAACTGTTTCGAAACATCTCAAGATGTCTCTGTCTCCTGTTTTGTGAGAAGAAAAAAAAAACCTCTGCTTGTTATCACTAAAGAAAATGTGTTTCAGTGTAAAACTGAACACGGAAGTGGAAGATGGCAGCTTGAATTTAAAATATCCTTAATAGTTTTACTAAACTTTACTATGCTTTTACCAAGGTATGGTGTGCCACAGTACCACAGTTTTCTAATGGTAGTGTTTCAAGCCCAACTGGGTTCAAAGCACAGATGGCATAAAAAGATGACATGCCGAGAATGTGGTATGATCAGAAAATCCTTCTACATTTTTGTTAATTAGAATGTAACAGCTGCTCAGTGGTTGATGCAAACTTCTGCGAGACACCCTTTTAATTAATTTGGCTTTGCTTCTTAATATAAGGAACATTTTTAAAGGAGTTTTTTTTTTCAGGTTTTCGTGAATGTACTGTGCATAAGACATGAACTAGTTAACCAAGCAGTCAAGTTCTTATTTAAAATGATACTGCAGACGCTTCGCCTAAGTAGTTAGTTATTTTGACATTTAATTTTGCCCTGCCATTTATTAAGCAAAGGCTGCCATTGGACACAACCCTTCTCAATTGAAGGGGGATTAAAACAAGAGGTGACTCATGTGTAGGGTGCATTGTTGTACGGCCACTTAAGACCTCTTCATACAGCAAAAAAGGTTCAAACAATAAAAATAGATGAAGAGAAAAAATGCAAAGCTAAAGTCTGGGTGATTACCAGATCAGCATGCCTTTGTACAATTACCATCACTTTGAATTTTAAATAGCCATTTAAAGGGCAGTAGAGCATCCTTGAAAATTAGACTAGAGTCTAATTAACGCACTCCAACATGACAGCGACTACAGTTTGAGCCTGGCTAAGCAGGCCAGTCAAGCAAGAGGAAGTGACTGAAGGACTAAGAGAGCCTGTGCCCCTACTTCTTTTCTCTTTCCTCAGAGCAGCTTAAGTCCAATTAGGCCAGTTAATCTGTCTAAGACCAATGAAAAAAAAAGCAGGGTATTAGAAAAGTTGGACCACAATTGTGGAGAATCATATAAAAGGTAAGTTTTCTTTTCAAAATGCCAAAGAATCCTTTTCCCTAAGCTGTAAACAATTTTCTAATTTGCACATACCCATTTGACAAAAAGTAAAAAGGCATCCATTTGTAGATTTTGGCCTTCGTCTATCCCTCTCTGAATGCATGTTTGTGTTTAAATAATGTTGTCATCCTTTTTTGCTACTGTCAAGATGATTATAAAAGTAGAACAATTAAAAATAAGTTGAGTAAGGCCATCTTTACTCTTATTTACCATACTAGGATGTACTATGCTTTCATATTTTTTCTAATGCCTTCATCTTAGTTGAACATCAAGTAAAACAGTTACACTTAGTTTTACCTCATAACTAAGGATGAATTACCTACAATTTACTATGCCTTTATAATGTTTGTTTAGACAGATTCTAACAAGTACATACAATATACAGTATTTTCTTGTATAGCAATTAACTGTCAGGTAGGTTAAACCTTAGTTGTCCACCCTGGAGATACTCTCGACAGTGGTGGTCAAACTTTTGACCCATGACTGCCAAATTAACTCCTTCCAATTGGCTGGGTGGCAAATGTCATGACTAGACCTTTAATCCTATCTCACTATTTAATAATAATCAATGTGAGGAAGCTGCTATGTTCCCCAGCACAATTCAATAATAAGCAAGGTTAACTTACTTGAAGTGAGGCAAAACAGAGGGAGACAGCTTCCAGCTGAGAAAAAGTAAAAAGGAACTGTAAATATGAACATGAAATTGAAAAATAATGACAGCACCAAAAAAACTAAACTGAACTAAACTAAACTAAACTAAACTAAACTAAACACGAAAGATTTCCGCTACAGTATCTTGGTTTTGTAGTGGCATGTGTTCATGTACAAAAATATATTGTAGCTTAATGGAGTGGAGACTGGCATAGATGATTTTGGCTTGGAAGGTTGCGAGTTCAGGGCATTGGAGAGCAGTGGTTGGAAGCCCATCTGCAGGGGAGGTTCTGTAAATCCCAGCTTGGTTAAAATCAAATAGAGAAGACCACAGTTTGCAAAGTAACCCTCCAACGGGCGAGTTAAACCCACCAAGGTTCTGAAAGCAATTAGGGAATAGACAGAAAAGGTATTTAAATGGTTAAAACATATTACATGCTCCCTTAATCAGGAGCCACTGTTAAGAGTCAACATGGTATATGTAATTCACCTTATAATGAGAACAGAAGTGAAATGGTTCTGAATTAGGTGAAGAATTATGTTATTAAGTTTTCATTCAATAATGTAGCTTGTCTCACTCTTTAGCGCAGCACATTTTTTTCCTAGAGCAGCCCTCATTGGAGTCAATCTTATCAAGAAAACCTCTTAGTTTTTCTTCGTCTTTTAGCCATCCACGCAATGTAGATTCTGTAAGATTTATATTTTTTGAAACTGCTGCTTGAGTTTCACCTTTTCTTACTCTGTCCACCGCATTGAGTTTCATTTTAACAGAGAATTTTTTTTTTTTTTTGCTGTCTGCCATGCTTCATACTGTATATCTGGAATGTTCATCCAATGTTTGTGAATTGCATTATGGGAGAAATGGGAGCAATGACCTTACCATGTTATAACCGATTCCGCACTATAACAGGTCACGTTATAACGGGGTAGCACTGTATTAGAAAAAAGAAAACAACAACAAAAATGTTGAGTCATTGGTTTAACTGCTCCTAATTGTGCCTAAATGGTTTCTTGATAGTTTTTTTTACATATAACTGAATGACATTTTTCACGCAGTGCTGTTGATGAGATCCACTACACACTCAGATAGGGGTACACCACTGTTTCCACATACCATTCTTTGGATTTATAAGACCCTTGGTCATCTTCTTTTTCATAGCTCTGTCCAACTCAAGAAGCTTCTAACGGTGTAAGACATTTAATTAAATTCTGCAGAATGTACTTGCCAAAATCTGAAATACAATGTCACTGCTACCTATGGTATTTCTTTTAATTAATTCAGACTGTTCTTTCACATAATGACACAGACTCCTGTGTTTTGAATCCAAGCTAATTTCATCTTAATTGGCTTACTTGTTTTTTCTCTAATTTACAGATATCGATAAGCCTTCCTCTAGAAAGTGTTACACATATGAGAATATTATGATGGGATTCATTATAGTGACAACTGACCCTATTCACAAAGTTTTAGTTTGTTATTCTTAGAAATGTTTCAAACTGTGTTAAAGACTGTATTATAAGTATCCATGACATTTCGTGATGGTTTCTAATACTCCTTCAAATGTCATCATGAACTATATATATACTGGGATTCAGATGCACATTAGATTTACAGTTATGGTTGAGATTTTTACATCCTCTATGCTCTATCTTTATAAAACTGAATTGCATCTGCTTTTGATGAATCAAGGCCATTATTGCCTCCATCAATAATATCAACAATACATCTTAGTATAAATTGTGTTTGTTTATAATTACAGTCTTTTTGGTCAGAATTCTCTCTAAGCAATAAATGTTGACTTTATTAAAGAAAATGTGGAAGTAATGCGTTGTACCAGAAGGCTGTTACAGTATGTAAGTATTGACCTTATGTTTGTCTAAAATACTCACACAGACATTTTAAACCTAATGGCTTGATTTACCCTATTGTAGCCATAAAGGCGCATATAATAACATGCACATACCACTATGACTTAATTCTAAACAAAGTAATATGCTGGTATTCAATTCCAATTTGATGAGTACTTGACATAGTAAATGAAAAAAAGATTGAAAGGCAATTACATTGCCTACGCTGAGTACTGAAGCGGAGATGATCTTAGCAGATCATTATTTGATGTTTATGCATAACTATACATCGATTATTTTACTCATCAAATCAATGTATTTTCATCTTTTGTCCAATCTAATACGTAGCAAATCAATAAAAACAACTACAGATAGATCCTGCGTTAAAACCTAGCTGATCCAAACTTGCTGTCTTAAAGATGTCAAGTTTTTTGGTTTGATAAAGCCATAATTTACTTTTTTTTTTTAAAAACAAAAATTGTGTGATTAATTCCCTACACATATTAAAAAATGATTATTTTGGCTTTTTAGTGGTAAATCCATATTTAATTCCTGGGACAAGTTAATAACTTTTTTAATTAGTTGTAAACTGTGAATGAGTTGAGTATGCTTACAGTGCTTATAAATATCATAAAGGTTTATCTAAATACAATAAACATTGCATTTACATACTTATATTTACTGCTACAATCCCTGGATATATTTCTTGTAACAGCCACCTACATTTCAGCATGGTTAACTTTTAATACAGATCTTCACCATTTCTTTCAGTATATGTGTCTCGTTTCTATATAGACTGGATCACATGGGATCAGATGTGCTTTTTCATATGCTTCTTTCATAACTTTAATAACTAAACCATTATACATTTAGCAGTGCTTAGATTTATATAAATGATTTGACCAGAAGTCTTTATCATTATCTTACAATATATAAAGATATTGATAAAGATTTATAGTACTACTGTACAATATACTATGCTGTTCTGTGATCAGTGGTCCTTCAGAGGCTTTCTCATTATCTTGAGTTAAAATGGTAAAGAAGGATTCCATACACTTTCACAAAGACCTGATTGCAGGCTGACAAATGAGTATCAACTTCCAATAGACCTTGGGTACTGAGGGTCCATGAGGAAGAAGTCAAGCATATTGGAGAGTGAGGACTTCAGGTTCAACGGCATGGTTTGAGACAGTATAGCTCAGTTTTTTTTTTCACTCATACCCCAATACATTCACAGAACCTCTTCATATCTAGCACATGAAAGAGAGAATCACTATTAAGAAATGTTGAGGTAAAGTTAATAAAATTCCATTTACAAATAATTATGTGAACTCAGTTTTAAAAAGGGTATTTACAGTTAATTATGTATTTTTGTATTTTTTTTTTCAAAAGCAATGTGACCGTGTATGTCCTCAGGCAAGCGGATGTGTTTCAATGACTCCTGTCAGCAAACTTCCAGATTTGCTTTCATCAGTGTGCTATTTTCTACCTGGTAAATAACATATGAGTCATTGTGGATTTTTGTTGTGCATAAAAAAAGAACAATGTATTTGCATTTTCTTTGCTGTCTGAAAACAAATCATGGTTAGAATGGTTATTGGTGCTGTATCAAATTGTCCACATTATTTTCAGAGGCTGACTTTGAAATGACTTTGGATCATTTGGCCACGATCATAACTATGGTTCTGAAAGAGCTCAACAAGTTTTCAAATGGGCTAGGTTCATATGACACCAAGAGACACTGATTGTGTAGGCTATATCGATGTACAGTGTCCATGCAAGACAATGTTTGTTTTACATTGGGTTTCATAGTATTGCTTTAATTTATATTAATTCATCCTTTAAAACCGATGTTGTGCTCTGTGCCATGTAAATATAGGCTGGACTAAAACTGGAAGTGGCAAAAAAAAAGTATTTTTTAGTACTTGTGCCCAGAAAAATCATACTAGCTGCAAATACAAATTTCTATGTGTTACTCGGCACACTCCTATTAGACATTTCAATATATTCTGCTGTTATAATATTCTTGTTTGTTTGTTTGTTTGTTTTGTTTAAAATGTATATTTGAAAGAAAATAAATACCAGTATAGCTAATTGTGAAGGCTGCATCTATCCTAGAACATGGGTCTTGGATATAAACCTTATTAGCTGCAGAATCATGCTGGGAACCTTTATTTTGAAGTTCAGTCTAAGACCTTTGTCTTCTGTGGTGCACTCAAGTATTTTTCTATGCTGCAAAAGATATGAACTACTTCAAATGATTGTTTTTATATGAGTCCACTGAGATTTTGGGAAAATAGCAAATGCATCAAATCCTATGTGTTTAATGCATTTATTGCTTCTTATATAATGCAATATTTCTGCTACATTATCCCTTGGTATTTATGTTTTTACTTACAACACGCTACAACTACACGTAATTACAGCCTCTGGACTGAAAATGCAGTGCCTCTATTCCCAAGACCTGTAGAGATAGAGAACAGCAAATTGCATATTGAAAAATGATGAAATCATAATGCTATCTAGGACATTATTATTATGTTTGTTTAAGAATGCTATACATTGGAACTTTTATTAAAGTCCAAGAAGTAAAATAAATAGAAATGAGCAAATCAATCATATTTAAACAAAATGACACAAGTAATATAAGATGTTATATGATCCTACATTAAAATCGCCTACTAATAAAAACAGAATCCTTCAGACAGGAATTATATTTCATTATCTACGGATGCTAGTTTAGAATTGACAAAGCCTGTAAATTTTAGAAATCTCAATCTGCCTTTTTCTGAAATAATGCATACAATTTCATTCAAATCTAATAGCCCAACAAAACTTTCTTGGCAATTATTTTAAGCCATGTAAATGATAACTCTTTGCAGTCAGCCAAGCATAAAACAAGAAGATGAAGATGAGACTTATTCCCACATCATTTCATTCCATTTAATTGACAAGCTCTTGCTCGGTGTTACATTTTGAAGATTACAAATACAAACTGAATCTCAAGAACCCAATCCACCACCAGTTAATCATTTTCAGAACTGTTGGCAAATTAATCTGCATTTATAATAAGAAGAGTCATACACAAAGTGTATAAAGGCATTTAAAGGATTACCAGACTTGCTTCTGTGTTCTGAAATTGAATAAATGTCTTAAAATAAATGCATGGGACCATTAACTGATAGTGCTTCTGTAAGTGTGCTAATGTTAAGTCTGTAATTTACACACCTTGATATATCTGTCTATGCATTTCCATATCAGTATGGTTTTATGGGATTTTACTATAGCAAACTGTCCTCCATGGTTATTGATTAAACTGTCTATTGCCATTTTTGCAATGTGTATGTATTTGGTATGAAATATTGTTTATCAGAACATGAGTTAATACCAGTATAGTACTGTAAATATGAGTACAGTGCTCCCTCGCTATAAGGCTCTCAGTTATAACGTGCCTCGGATATAACGCTCCTACAGCATGTCCCCCAATTCCCTATACTAGCGATTCATGCAATATTTCTACAGTAAATACAGTACTGGTGTTGTTCAAACTGTAAACAACTTCTCAGTCTAACTTCTGTTTCTGTCTCTCCTTTTTGATACAGTATCTGAACTGAAGAAAAGCTGTACTTTATAACACAGACATCTTATTCAGCATTTGTTTTATAACTAAATAAATATTAGGCCTATTTACTTTTTTTGGTGCAAGAGGACCTGCAGCTTTCTCCCTCTTCCCAACCCGCTTCGAACTGAACTCCTGACTGCCGTCTATCCAGGCTATTTATAGTTTAAAAACTGCTAATTAAATGGGAATGTTGCCTTTTTGTTTGTTTTTTTGGTTTTTTTTTGTAAAAAATATAGCGTTGATTACATGGTGCTTTATGCATGGTTATTTCACAGAAAGTTACATTTTTGCTTCACTATATGTGCATTATACAGAGGGAGTTATTTTATTTTGATTTTTAGTCAGCTGTGTGTTATGTGTCCTGCAGCGCCCCCACCCCTCCCACGTTTATAACGCTCATATTGTGTGTGTCCCGAGACCCACGTTATAGCGAGGGAGCACTGTAGTAAAAATGAAGTATATGTCTGTATATTGTTCACTCTACGTGGTTTTTTTTTTAGCACAGATGAATACATCACTTGTTTTTTTAATGAGAATGTATGCAGTAGCCACACACATGCTCTCAGTACCTGAATATATTCCACAGCTGCATTATTCAGAGCTGTTTGATAGTTCTAACTACCAGCAAAGAGGATACTAATATACAGCTAATAGATGTATGTGTTGTATACTGCACAGTCAATCTGCTCACAATAATGTGGCAATACCATGTAGATGCCAGTTATGGCAGATGCATTTTAAAAGAATAAAAGCTGCACACCCCTAGTGGTCATTTTTCAAACCTCCTTACTACAGTCAGCAATCACATATCTGACCCTATAAAATTTTGACTTCAGTGACGCATGTGTGATTATTTCATTTTGGCCTGTTCCAACCCTTGTCCATTTTTCAGGGAACACAAAAAATACAACATCAAAAATACATTGCTGAAAAGACTGTGTTTTAAAATAAGTAGGTTTCCATTTAGATGTATTGTATTGGTTTTGTTGGTACAGTACTATTAACCAGACTGAAAGTAAACAATATCTTTTACAATCCATGAAATTCCCTTTTAGCTGTAGCACCAGCACTGGAAATCAATGTAAAGGACCAAAAACCTAAGATGTCAAACTACTTTCACCCTTAAACATGTTTATAACTGTGTTAATAGGCATAAGTAACCTGAATAATGCATTATGGGCCTGATTCACAGTTTTTGTTGGCGTTAGTAGCATTTCTGACTTAATATCAGTGCTAATACCCTTCTTCAGCAAATGATCTAACCCACAAAGGTCTGTCTGTGTGCTTAAATTAGTGCTATTAACATTTTTTCTTAATAGTGTTAAACTGTTACTGTGTTAAAGTGTTAGGATTTAAAACATAACACATTACTTTCCCTAGCTTCCTGCTTTGTTGTATGTATTCTTACAATATCTTTTTCAACATAATGGTGATTGTTTTGATATTTTTATAAACATATCCCTGGTCATAAATCAGTTTTGAGTAGTTATGTTTGTGTTACATTGGTTATGCATCAGGTCTTTCCATGAAAATGTCTTCTGAATTCAAAACATCGCCTGGTTGAATTCGACCTGTTCAATCAGAAACATTTAATTGGTTCCTGATTCCTCTGACAAAGTTCACCTTTTTGATTGGTTTGTATGTCCGTCATCTTTTCCATGATCATACCTGCTCGCTCCGGCACAGGTTCAGAGGAGCGGGAACAGGTTTATGAATATGCACGTCAAGCTGCATATAATGGCAATAAATAAATAAATAAATAAATGAAGGACTGTTTGAATGCTGATATCTCAGACATACATTTTCTCTGTGCCTCACAGACAGAAGAAAAAATGTAAATTTTATTTCTAAACAAATGATTAGTTACAGAAAATCATATCATGGTAAAAAGGGTGGTATTAACGCATTTTTTAATTTATTTTTCAATTGATTTTTTACCCCATTTTTTACCCCATTTTGGGCAGACACATGTGTCCTCTGAAACGTGCCCTGCCAAGCCGTCTTTTATCACACTGCAGGTCCACAGCGAAGCCAACAGACCTATAGTGCCAGAGGACAACACATATCTGAATGGCTCCACAGCAGACCCACAGGTGCCCTGTCAGCCACAGGAGTCGCTGGTGTGTGGTGAACCGATGATTACCCTGCCGACCTGAGCCCTCCCTACCTGGGCGGCGCTCTGTCAATTGGCCGCTGCGCCCTGGGAACTCCCGGTCACGGTCGGCAAATGACATAGCCTGGATTTGAACCAGTGATCTCCAGACTATAGGATGCATTCTGCACTCCATGCAGAGCACCTTTACTGGATGCGCCACTCGGGAGCCCCCGTATTAATGCAAATTGATTATTCATGAAAGCTGATCAAACGCCATGGGAAAAAAAACGCCATTAGGTCTTTGCTGAATCACATCGGACGCAAGGAGTAAAGTTTGGGGAAGTGATAACAACACACTAGTCTTAACTTCTGTTTTACCACTGGTACGTGAATTGGGCCCTATGTCTTACAAGAAAAAATATTATAAACAACATATTAGCTATGCAGCTCTCCAAGGGTTTGATTGTAACTGAAACGTAAACTGGATCTTGCTTGTTTTGGTCTTACTTCACAAATAAACACATTGCTAATGAAGAGCACTGGAGAAACTCAGCCAGAGCCTGCTAATATAGATATCCTAGGCTTTGAAATGTGGACAGCAAACTTAGCAAGTGTCTTCTGAAATGGAACAATGCACTAAACATTAAACACAAGAACAAGGAGTTATAAATTGTTTCTCGCACCTCTCCCGGCAGTTGAAATGATATAACCCTATGATAGTTTAAAGGGTCGCTTCTTAGTGGCAACCAAGGTGCAGCTAATAAGGAGTTTACAATGTGTATCATTACCACTATCCATAGTATGAGATTGCAGGAGCGAGGTGTAGATGAAGAAAATGACAGTCTTGTTAAATCACTGCAATGGAACTAGAGGGGCAAAATGTTTCATGTAATTATTAGGATTTCTCTAGCAGACTAAGAATCATATGTATTTCTGTACCTTATACCCTATTAAAATCTACCAGCTTTAGTGATTCCTTCTTTTACTTAATTAATTCATTTTTTTTAGACCTTCTATTATTATTTTCAAAGGAATGCTAATGTGAGAATACTGAAACAACCAGGAGATATCCCTCAATTTTGCCTTGAGTCCGTGATAACTAACAGTGTAAAACATTTACTGTCATGTATTATTGCATTTTAAATATTTGCTGTATCTTATGACCCCTGACAAAGTCAGACTATGGTAACAAAATCATCACTTTTTTTTTTGCTTTTTGGTGTTAACGACCCTAGAGGCTATTTAAAAAATACTCTTGGAAAACTGTGTTATTCAGAATTAAATGCAGTGGTTCACAATCTACAGTTTGAATCACATCTCCAGATGTACACTTTGTGTTTGTATTTCCAGGGAGCAGTCCGTTCAGTTGACAAACGGCCCTCTAATGTAAAGTCTGAGTGCTACGAATGTTCAAAGAGCTAAACTTTTCCAAATTCCGTTTCCTTATGTCTTGAAAGGGGACATTGTAAACAAACTCCAAAGAGGGTCTGGTGACACCATAAAGGCCGCAAAGGCCTTTAATGGAAAATACGATAAATTTCAAATATGAAAACATTTCATATTAAGACCATTTTATTCAGAATACTACATTAATGGCTAACGTTGTTTAAATGTTTTATAAAGTGCCAATATGCTGCAAAATTCTTTAATTCAGACCCATTGCTTTCTTTCAAAATTCATATGTTGTTATTCAACAATGAGTTATCTTTCCTCACAAGTACATTTTTGCATTTCCTTATAAAGAACCACCACATTGTTAAAACTGTGGCCGTTATGCTAAAGATACTAGCTGATGCACTGTAACGTTTTGCTTTGTTTTGCTCACTGAATCAGGCTTTTCTTTATAATGTAGTTTGCAAGCAGCAGGCACCACATACTCACAATTAGGTGATACCTTAATTAAATGTTATCAACACTATCATTAGTACCTATGTATGCTTTATATTTCAAAAGACACTAGAGGCAGGGAATTCAAATTCAGGACATTGGCTATAATAGGGAATCTTTAGTTACAGACTTTTGAGGCAGATGCTGTCCATTATTCTAGTTATTCAGAATGTGATCTTGTGAACTTAGATAACAGAAATCTAATTTTAGAAAAGGTCAAGAATTTTGAATACCATTTTTCCTTAAATTTGATACAGCATGTAACAAGAAAAGATATTGCATATAACAGAAAAAAAAATCTTATAATCTGTATTTGTTTATTTCTCGTTTTATTTTTTTCCCCTTGAAAACTCTAGCCGCTAATAAAAACTACAGTGTGAAACAAAAATACAATTATTTGAATATGTATGTAATGTAAGTAGTGTAATTAAAACTATTTCTTCAAAAGGAAACTAATAATGATATGGGGTAGGGTGACCCAAGGTCAGGCTGTTTCTAAAGGTTTTTATTTAAAGCAACAAACATATGTAGTCTGGTTTTAAATTCTATTTTCACCATTTGTTGTGAAGATGGCAGATTTAATAACAGTAAGAGCTGTTTTGTAATGGCATTATCTGGGAATTATCAACCAGAGTATTACAGTAAAGAGATTTGGTTCTCTGTGTGGAATTTATCTTCTAGACTGAATCATCTTTAGTTAAATTACATTACCAAAACTACTAATAATAAATCAGAGGGAGGATCTTCCAGGCAGTATGGAAGTTAGATCAAATTGATAAGCATTTCTTCAAAAGACTTTCATCAATCTAGCATATACCTCCCGAGAGCCAAATATTTATATAATCCTCTTATATAGCATTATAGCAAGATAGATTTAAATCCTTCCCTTTAACTATTTTATCTGAATTCACTGGAAAAAAAAGGATTTCAGGTAACAGATGTATTACTTTTTTTCATTAATCTGTACCCTAAATTGAAATCTGTTACAAGCCAGAGCTTCTCTGACTAGAGAGAACAGTTTAACCAGTTCCTATACAACTAACCCTTTAGTGCTCTACACACTGGATCTCTGTGATTAACTCTCCATGCTGGAGAAAAAAAAGCTTGAAATCCAATAGGGTTTTTCTACATGGCAAGAAAAAAAGGTCAAGCTAGTTTTGACATTGTCAGCTGGGGCACTGTTGGAAGCTGATAGGATTTACTCTGTCCCTAGGAAGGTTGTCTGCAGTGTCTCTAAAGCCATTAGAGCAAGGATTTTCCTGGTCCGTAAGCACAGTGGCTTGCGCATGTTGTATCAAATCTGTGTCACAGCATGTCTACACCTTATATTAAGTACAGGGCAAGAGTGAGAAGCCATTTAGTGGTAGTCATAGTCCTACTAAAATGAAAAAGTGAATCAAATAAATACATCCAAAGTACCCTGTATACATTTAATATTGACAAATTATGACTGTAGAAATATTGTAACCTGACAGCCTAACCTAATCCTAATGTTAGTTCCTTAACCCTTTGCGGTCCATTTATTCAGCGCCTGTCAGGCGCGTCAGGTCCAATTTATTTTCACACGCTGTTTAAAAGTAATTTTATTCACAGTAAAACAGGTTTAAAAGGCACTGCATATCAACAGGACACTCAGTACTGCATCTCCAGTCCTGCCCCAATCCTTGTTTGCTGTATTTATCACATATGTCTTGATAGTAGTGCATACTGATAAATCATCTCCTGAACACTCGTTTTATCACCAAACTCCTCAATAATGCTATCAAAGTCATTATTTTATTACTATAACATCTCCAAAAGCTTGGCAAATGTCCGCGATATTCTTTGAGCGCTGGATGAGGAAGCAGCTATCTTGTTTCTTTATGTCCGTGTTATGTCTGTGGTGAAGGGACTATGTGTATTGCCCAGATCTGTCTCCGTTTTTTTTCAGCTTCCCTCAGCTTCTATCGGCCTCACTTGGCCATTGAAAGCTTTTCTCTGCTTTTTCTGGAGAGAAAACGACTATGGACCTGTGCTTGATGATGTCGGACCGGAAAGGAAAAAAACCTGGTCCAACATAGGACCGCAAAGGGTTAAAACAAATTAAATACTGTAATACAACATATTCCAACCACATCAAAAATGCTTGAAACTTTTCCATATAGCCCTCAGGTCAGCAGTCATTTGCAACTAAAAATGTTGACTTTAAAGCAAATGTTTTTCATATTTTTTTATATCCATTAAAGTGCAAATAGCAGGTTACTTTTTAAAAGAGAATCCAAAGTCTAAAAAAAAGTTGTGTCATTAGAAGAGAACTATTCCCACAAATATAATTACCAAAGAGGTGCTCAGAATCTCATGAACTGTTAAATACTCAATCCATTAAACTGGGATTTCAAACATGTATTTTATATTATCATTGTGAACCCACATTTTACCAACATGATCTGCCAATTAACCAAGGATTGTACAGACAGTAACCTGCTCTATACTAACATTGTGTGGGTTAGTGTTTGACCATTTCCCATAGTAAAAGCTACAATAAAAAAAGAGTCTCTCACAGCAGCTGTTTCCTCCTCTATAGCAGGTAACTGTCTTTGCAGCCTGCTTTGTAGAGTCAACAACAGTCTTAATTGCAGGCTGTCCAATGAACTCCATTGATAGTTCTGTCTGGACAGAAGACACTTGAAATTGATGAAAATTAGGTCGCACTAATAACCAAGAACATGTTTAACAAAGAACAGGGGGGAACAAAAGAAATCTAGAGGACTTTTTAAGGTTAATGGTGAAAATTAAAGCCCTTGCTATTATCTCAATCATATGGCAGAATAATAAGACAACAAAAGCTCTTCCACTCCACAATGGAATCTGGTTAAGAAACATCAATTTAAAATGTATGCTAATCATCCCATACTGTCAGTGACCCATACTACAATCTCAAGAACTGATCACAACCGCAAGAGGAAACGTCTAAAATCATTACATGCTCATACACATTTTTAATCATTATTGTAAATGACTGCTGTAGTTCATTTTATTGTTACAGAAGGTTTAGCTACCAGAATCGTTTGCATTTAACATTGGCCACTTTATTTCTCTTTAGTTCTGAAACGTAAGAATATGTTCTGTCTGTGTTACTCTTTACGTGTACCAGAAGATCAAATGCTTATTATTTGAAGCCGTTATCTTCTTTCTGAATTTTTAATTATTCCCCTCACCTGGCAGGAAGAAATTATTGGATCAATTTTTTAACGTTTAAAGGCTGATATCAACACATATATGATACATGCTATATAAATATTTAATAATTTGCAAGAAAGACATCTTTCAAGTCGAACGTAAATATTTATAAATGTAGACTATTGACCTTAGGGCTATATGGAAAAGGTTCAAGTATGTTTGACATGGGGATTCATGCTAGATTGCTCTCATTTATTCAGATAACTGTAAGATGCCGTAAATTGTTGTATGCTTTAAGCTGAGTTTTTACATTTTACAATTCCCTTTTAACTGCAAATCATTGTGTCTCTGAAATACAGTAGTGTGGTTAATATTCCTCAGGCTTATATGTAAATGCATTATTAGAGACTGCAGCATATCATGAATTAGAAGAAAAACATGCTTCTTATTTATATTGCCTCTGTAAATGTGACTGTCGTGTGGATGGCATGGGCTCAGTGCCAGCACCAAAGCCTTAAACTGCTCTGCCACTGTGCTTGAAGGTAAACCTAAAGGGGCTTCTATGAAAGGTGTTCATGTCCCTCAGATTTAGGCTGGGACCAAATCAAAACTTTGACAATCGCACTTAACAAAACTGTATTTAATACAGTTTTCTTTTTATGAGTAGAAGAAATAAGATATTTACAAAGAAAAGAAAACACTATTAAATACAGTTTTGTTTAGTGCGATTAACAGTTTTGATTTGGTCCGGGCCTTAATCAGTGCCTCTTTACAGCATTGTTTCTCAATCATTTTGAAATCAGTGATTTACTCAAACCTGGCAGAGCACTTGTAAAGCAAGGACCACTACAATATAGATCTTATGGGGCTGTTTTTATATTCTCATTTTGTAAAAAATATACTGGTCGTAGTTATTATTATTATTATTATTATTATTATTTTTATTATTATTCGGTGCTCAGAATCTCATGGACTGTTAAATACTCAATCCATTAAATTGGGATTTCGAACATGTATTTTATATTATTATTGTGAACCCAAATTTTTCCAACATGATCTGCCAATTAACCAGGGATTGTACAGACAGTAACATACTCTATACTAACATTGTGTGGGTTAGTATTTGACCATTTCCCATAGTAAAAGCTACAACAAAAAAAAGTCTCTCACAGCAGCTGTTTCCTCCTCTATAGCAGGTAACTGTCTTTGCAGCCTGCTTTGTAGAGTCAACAACAGTCTTAATTGCAGGCTGTCCAATGAACTCCATTGATAGTTCTGTCTGGACAGAAGAAAATTAGGTTGCACTAATAACCAAGAATATGTTTAACAAAGGGGTGAGGGGGTGGAATCTAGAGGACTTTTTAAGGTTAATGGCGAAAATTAAAGCCCTTGCTATTATCTCAATCATATGGCGGAATAATAAGACAACAAAAGCTCTTCTACGCCACAATGGAATCTGGTTAAGAAACATTTGGCAATGATGGCATGTGTGGGGACATCAGGCCAGGAAATGAAGCCACACAATAGCAGACTGGGGTATGAAACACACTGATGCGTCGGTTTATTGTAAAATAAAAGGTTTTAACAAAACAGAAACACAGAACAAACAAAACGGCATGGTGGCCAAAACAAATAGACAGACAAAACACCTAACAAACAACAAGTAGCAATTATTATTATCTTTTAGTTTACAGATATACCTCCTCTCTCTACTTCCATTCTCCACTCACGAACACTCAACCCTGTGTGCGTGAATCACTCAGCTGTGGCAAGACTCGGTGACTCGATAAATCACCTGTGCTACATAAGCCACACTCCGTGCACCAATACATACACACAACATAAACACGCCACGCACAACATAAAACACATAAATACGCACAGGGGCGGGACACCCCACCACAGACCCATAACACAATCTCAAGAACTGATCACAACTGCAAGAGGGAACATTGTAAAAAATATACTGGTCGTAGTTATTATTATTATTATTATTATTATTATTATTATTATTATTATTATTATAAAGTAAATACTGAAGGTCATCACTAGTAGAAAGTCTGGAACCAGGTACCAGTCCTGAAAAATCTGGAAAAAGAGGTCAAGGACAGGATTCAGATCTTTTTACTACAGCCCTCGGATACCTGCGTCTACCTCTTAAAAATATTTTTCATACAGATTTTTTTTTTTACATTAAGGTTTCATCCCTAATTTACATCCATTACTGTTCCCAATAGACAGCTTTAATTATAGCCTACAATGTCATGTCACTGTGGCGCACAGGCTTTTGGAACAGCATGGTGTTATTCCAGAAATATCTTTGCACTTTTGACTCCTGAAACCTGCTTCCTGAAGTGTTCTTCTGACTCATTAATTTTGTTAAAAAAGAAAATGATTTACAGTAAGCAGGAACTGGGCGGATTTGGCATTTAATATCAAAGACTTATGTATAGGGTCAGTTGTTCAATTCCAGCCCTTCGGGAACCCTGTCAGCATTTTGAAACGTATAAGCTAGACAAATTTACATTGTTTAGTTTAATGTTTAAAATGTCCAGTTGGTGGGTTTGGAGCTTCACCTACAGCTTTTCTACGTGTTATTTCTGTTCCTGTGTCACAAATTAACAAAGACACTGTGGTTTAATAGTAATTACATTGTAAAACCATGTGTGCAAATATAGTTAAACTACAACAGACTAGCAACTGCCTCATTTAAATATTGTAATAGCATGTAGTGGCATTGTAACTACACAACCATATATGTAATTACTGTCATATAACAGTGTGTTATAAAGGGGTAATAAAGAGATACATATGTTGTTTGTTTGTTTGTTTGTTTGTTTGGAGATGGGGGAAGCAAACAACTGTTTTTATCTGGCTTTTATATCTAATGTCCCTTAAGTCAATGTACCTGTTGTTTCTGGGATTGTCTATTTGATACATTGGCAGCATAGATGGGAATCACAGTCCACACTCCTCCCCACAGACCACAAGCATATTAGTACGCCTCCCCTAGGAACAGAGTGCGAGTTCAACAGGAACATACCTTGGGAGCAGTAGCAGCTCTGGCCTTGAGTGGGAGGGTAGGCTAAAGAACACCCCTGCTCATAAAACGTGTGTCTAATTGTATTAGTAATTTGACAGCATATGGAATATGTAAATGTGATTATACATAGTAGTTCATGGGTCTGGCCCATTGAGTGCATGCTGTGATTTTTTTTTTATTTTACAAAATTAAGCAATGGCTTAGCCTCTTTCAATCAGCTGCCCCTGCTCCTTTGCACACATAAGTGAACACAAAATAAGTCATCGTTAATTTAGTTCCATTTTCTATATAGACTGGTTTTACTTGTTGAGCTCACTTCCCAGGTGTTGAGCCTTTTGGGCAGTGAAATATCCATACCTCCGAACTGTAAGAGTAAAATAAAAAGAAAACTGCCATCTTTTCCAGGTATCCAAATCTGCTTACAGTTACTGTAGTTTGCATGCAGCGTCATCATCTAGGGCAGTGGTTTTCAACCTTTTCATCTCAAGTACCAGTGTTTCCAGCAGGGACCACCAGGTGTACTAGTAACTATGTCCAAAAACGGCTGTTGTAAAGCCAAGACCTACCCAATTACAACCAGGTTTGCTATGTCTGTACTTATTTGTTGCCTCATTCTACTGAATGGTTAATCTATGCAGCTCATGACTGAAATTAACTCTGCATTTTATATTTTAAATATTTTGCAAGTGTTGTGTATTGAATTGGTGACCACACCTTTAATTGTGTCCAGTTGTAATATGGAAATAGCATGCTGCAGCTCCCATGCTCAGTGTTAGTGAAGTCCTGCTCTGACAGCATGTAACACATTATGATTTTCAGTAAAAAACAGTTTAAATTGCAGCAAGTTCGTTATGCTATATTTATAATATTAAATACACAACATCAAGCACATTGTCATATATTTTAGATATTTTCATTTGCATGATCTGAGAGCTACATTTAGTGAATGTCGTTTTTTGTTTTACTGGAATCAAGTAAGCTGCAGTACATTTATTTCAGTAAAAAAAAAAATTCTCAGCAGTACACTTCCAAATTACAGTCCCAAGTATTTCTGTGCGTTCTGCTTTCACATTTCTTAAAATGATCCGTTTGAGAAATATACCTTGTTTTCTCTGCAACAGTTGACCCTGCTTTAGTACAAAACTTGCACTACATTACTGTTTTTCATTATAGTAATGGTACTTAAATTACAATGCTTGCTTCTTTGGCTGAAGACATACTATCAGCTCATCATCTAACTGCACAATTTAAATCATCCTTAAACCCCTGACGGCAAACAATGTAACTAAATCTATTATATCTGGGATGAAAGATGCAACAGATGAAAAAAAATCAATTTGTGTTATTTAGCCACTCTAAGATTTGCTTGGCGAAAGATAAAATTGGAGTTTGCATACATAACAGCTTGGTACGGTAACTTTTTCACTTAATTTGTTAATTAATTTGAACGTGGGGAGCAGTTATAATAATACATGGCTGGACTCTACATTGAAAAAAAACTAAAATACAACAGAATACCTGGAATAGGGAATATTCAGAAACAGGTAAAGCATATGTATAGTGCTTTGATCAGAAACAAACAATAAACACTTTCTTGTTGCTAATTATTTGCACTACCTGCTTACTATTAGGTATTATATTATCTTCACTGACCGATTTATATCTGTCAGCTTATATCGACCCATATAATAGGTTTCCCTATTGAACAGATAATTGCTTTTAATTAGTTGACACCTTCGTTGGTTTAGTCCTACAGACGGTAGACATAGAGGCTGTACTGCCTCCTATGTTGCCTAAGGGTTGGATTGAGACAAATTAATGTGCCGGTGTGTATGTCCAGGTATATGCTTCTCAAGCTGTAACTTCTAGAATGGCTTAATTCCATCAGTCTGGCACCTTTCCACAGGTACTAACATTCATGGAGGAAAAATATCTTTGTAAATGAAATATCTATTGCTTTATAACCAACATTTTACAAAGAGGTAGAAATGCTCAGCTCAGCTCAGTAGCTGGTTAAATAACATGCTGTTCCTAACTTGCTGGCTGATTCTCATTCAGCAACATTTCAATTATAATTTACTCATGTGAATGGACACCGCTGAATACAGCCCATGAGAGATTGTTAATAAACATTTCTAGACAGGAGACACGTAAAGCCATGCTGGCAACAATAAAAATGTTAAGGACTGGAAACTAAATGGAAACAATATTGTATACTGCCAGCAGCTGGGAAAACAAATAGATACTGGTGCTAGAGGTCTTATTTATCCAGTGGGGAAAAAATGAAGAGACATTTATATAATTAAACATCTCATTTATTTTTAAATTTGGGGAAGATACCCTTCTCTTGTTGGAATTAGTATTTTGTTCCCCTAGCTCCCTATGCCCTTCCTAATTTATTTCAAGAGTCTGTTTGATTAAAAACCTCACATTTCTGTAGCACATGAAATGGCATAATTAAATTAATATTGGATATAATAATTACTTTGTGATTTCAAATTTTTCATACGAGCAGCTGCTTTGTTGCTTAAATCATTAACATTTGTCTGCTGTCATTAGTAATTTCTCTAATGAGATTTGTGTGTTGTGCTGTCGAAAATGTGCAAGTTTCATACATTTTGCATTTGCTGTTAAAGGCAATTCCTCTGGCTTTCACTGGGGAGCTCAGCAATCCATAATATCTCATTTTAATCCATGAATTTACAAAACGGGAAAGAAGTTCTTACCTTTTATCATTGTTATAACCGATGATCAGAGTGTCAGAATGGTTTATATACTGAAGTCTCACCTTTTAACATTTCAAATATTCTATGTATGAAGTATCCTGCTGCTGTAAACGAAAAAGGATGAGTGCTAAAGCATAACAGTAAAACACCAGACTTTGGCAGCATTTTATTAGTATAAGACATGCAGCAACCCAATCTTTATTTTATAGTTGCACAATGGATTGCTCTGTCAGGGGATTTTTAAATTAAAGAAAAAGGCTAATTTGTAGAATCAGAATGTCTACTGAGTAATTTATATTTAGCATACCTTTACAAAATCCCATTTTCTTGGGAGTACATTCCATTTAAACACTTTTGGCTCACTACACCAACACCGGCACTGATCCCTTACTGTAAGGATCTAGCTGCTATAAAACTCACTGTGTTTACAGAAGAAAGTCAGCTTTCACTGTTTATCATTAAGCTCTTTCATTGTAATTGGTTTCTTGTTTGACAGATAGATTAAAAAGCTGTAACTGTGTGCCTGGTCCAGCAGATTAAATAAATAGGTTCCAGGGTAGGAAAGTCATGGCTTTTTAAAAATGAGATGTTACACATCGTTTCTTTACACAGCAACATGAAACAAACAAGAGAGGCTGTTGTTCTGAATCAGTAATACTGGTACTAATGCTATCTTGAAGACTGAGTTAATGACC
Source organism: Acipenser ruthenus (assembly GCF_902713425.1). NCBI lineage: Eukaryota > Metazoa > Chordata > Actinopteri > Acipenseriformes > Acipenseridae > Acipenser > Acipenser ruthenus. The sequence continues at coordinate 25,473,747 of NC_081203.1, forward strand.
AAGGTTTGTTTGTTGGTTTTGTTGAAAAACAATCCACTTCTGTTGCAGATCTCTCTTCATTTTGTAACCCAACATATTTGTTTGGAATATTAAATACAGTTGTGGCAGACTTGTAATAGAAGGTAATGAAATGGATGCAGCTTTTTTTGTTTACATTAGACACCATTACCAGTGAGTTAATGATCTGAAATGCAACCCTCTGATTGGCCGATGCAGTGTTAAATGTTAATGCAGTGTTAAATTTGGTTTATAATTAAGTTTAATTCAAACCGCTAAAGCCATTTTAAAGCTGTAAAGGAAAAGGAAAAATCATGACTCCTGTGCTGTGACATTTTATTTGAGGCAAACTACAAAAAAGCAGATTGCAAAGTTACTCACCATTTGAATTGACTTTTTCATTAACACTATATATGTGTTCAGGTCACCAGTGCCAGGAGTGACTATATGCCTCATAGAATGTACTAAATCATGACAGACAGGACAGTAAATACTGGTGATATGCTCATGGGACATTATAAACCCACACACATTTCTGTCAGTATCTCTGATAATGTGGGCTGAGAAGTCAATGTCTATATATGTATTGCCAGTGTATTTAATTTAATTTTAAAGTTGTGCTATCACACTTTTGATTGACAAAACTATTAACACTACTTTTCCCATAACGCCAGTTGTAAACCACAACAGAAATGACAAGAAACTTTGGCAGACCTTCCTAGATGTGACCCAGAGAAGTTAAAACAAAATCTTGTTTTGCCAAAAAGTAGGTTGGAAGAGTAAAATGTGAACTCCCCAATCAGTTTACTCAGAAGGCAGAGACCATACGACTGAAAGATTTGGGACACCAGGTCAGTCCAGTATCTGTGGGATTATTTTTACTGCAGTATCCACTGGTTATTATTATTATTATTATTATTATTATTATTATTTATTTCTTAGCAGACGCCCTTATCCAGGGCGACTTACAATTGTTACAAGATATCACATTATACATTATTTCACATTATTTTACATACAATTACCCATATATACAGTTGGGTGTGTTTTTTTTTTTTTTTTTTTACTGGAGCAATCTAGGTAAAGTACCTTGCTCAAGGGTACAACAGCAGTGTCCCCCCCCACTGGGGATTGAACCCACAATCCTCCGGTCCAGAGTCCAGAGCCCTAACCACTACTCCACACTGCTGCCCCTGGTTCTTGATATCGTTGTCTGGTAATAGAATTGAACAGCATAGTACCAGATTTCCAGCCTAACATCAATGGTAAAAATACTGATACAAGTAAATAAAATCTTTCCTAGTGCAAGCAATGTATACCCATCAAAAACAATTACGAGATGTTGTGTATGTTAACGTATTTTACCAGAGGTGCGCAACCCATGCAAATGGGCCACATGCAGGCCCCTGTAAACTCATCCTACAGGGATGCTTAATTAGCTAGTTTACAAGAAAAGCAGACAGCAGCTAATAAACAGCATTGAGATGTGAATTTTTATAATAAATTTGCTATTTTAGCTTGTATATATATAGTATATATTGTGACAGAGTGGGGGGGGGGGGGCACGACTACATCCTACAGGACTACATCCCCCAGAATGCCATGGGGGGGACGAGGGGAATAGAGCTGGAAGTGGAAGCACCTGGCACTAATTTAATGAGGAACACCTGCCTCTATCAAGAAGGCAGGTGTGTATATGTAGCAGTTCTAAATGTTTGTGGCCTGAGTGGATTAAGGCTGTGACCTGAAAGTAGACCGGGAGACAACTCATGTGAGTGAGAAACATTGTATGGAAGTGTGTGTGTGTGTGTACATTCTATATTGTAAATACAACGTGTGTTCAATCGGTAAATGGCTTAGCCGTCTGATTAATAGATAAGGTTAACTCCAAAGTTTAGTTAGTGCTCCTAAGAGGAGTTAGGTTTTGTTTTGTTGGTTTTGTTTGTGTTTCTGTAAATGAATCAAATTACAGGCACCGCCTTGTTTAAACCGCACTTACTGTGTGCAGTCTTTTTTTACACTAGAAGATGGTGACAACACGTCCGAACGTGGAAGACAAACTCTAGTTTGACACAATAAATGTATAGATGAAATAGAACATTTCTTATGAAAATCCATGTGTTCAACTGCTTATAACTGAGGCATGTCATAAGGCGGTCATGCGGTCCTCAAGTGGGTTTAGTTGCTGACACGTGTATTCTATAGTGAAATAATATTGCAGCAATAACAATTAAACCCATCATGTTACATCTTGAATGAACAAAAGAAGGCAAAGTATGTATGGCCCCTAGTCAGACTGAGAACCAGAACTCCAATTGCAATCAGTATGTCAAAAAACACATTTTCACTGCTTCAAAAAGTAGTACTTATCAAGCATTAATGGCTTCAATTTCCTGTAGAACATAAACTGAGCCTCAATGCCTTGTGATTAAATGTGTCGGGGAAATCTAGGTTAAGCTGGATGCCATGTGACTTAAGCACCTCCAGTAAAAATAAAATGGAACGGACAAGTGAAGGTCTCATCAGTGCACGTACTGCTAAGGATAAATAGAAAGCATTACATGTGCTTATCAGTATGCCTATCCTTAGAAAAATGCAAAGCAGACAGCATACATTGGGATATATTTGTAAATGTTTACCAAGCCAACAACTATTTGATGTATAAAATGGATAGAAACTCAATTTTTGTAGTACATTCTAAAGCATAAGGATAGCTTTTAGATTATAATGAAGGCAGTTCAGGGTAAAAGACTGTGACAGGGTACTCCCCGCCCCTGTGCGTATTTCATGTTTTGTGCTATTTTCTATTTGTATTTGTTGTATTATTATTTTTATTTAAATGTACTGTGTTGTGTTTATTTAAAACCGTGCTGTTTTATTGTTATTATTGTTTACAGCCTGGATGGGGTTAAAATGCCCCATCCAGATAAAATCGTGAGAATGTGTGGTCAACAACGAGTTATTATTGACAAAGTAGCTGTTGACCATGCATATGAGAAACCCCATGCCCAATGTGGTTGGGGGATAAACTAGGTAACTGATAGCCAGATAATCCCTTGGTCACAATATAAAAACAACCAGCTTTGGCTGAACAGAGGGTGTGTCTTCAGAGGCGGAACGAGACAAGAGTGTCGATAATATTAGAAATCAATTTCGTATCTGCCTATTTATTTTGGGCACTGTGCTGTTTTGTTTTGGTAAAGTGTTTTGTTTCTGTTTAATAAATCTGCGCACCAGCGCATTCATTCATACACCAGTGCTGTCTGTGTCCATTATTCTTCCTGGTCTGACGTCACCACAAGCCACCCAGGTCACAAAGACATACAGCACTAAACAGATTAAGGAGCTTTTAACAGAAAGGGAAGATAACCTTATTTACAGTGAAACAAAAAGTACAGCTGCAGCAGCAACACATATACATTGGATGTTGGATCTGTAATATAAAAACTCAGCAAATGCCTATTATTATTTAATTATTATTTATTTCTTAGCAGATGCCCTTATCCAGGGCGACTTACAATTGTTACAAGATATCACATTATTTTTACAAACAATTACCCATTTATACAGTTGGGTTTTTACTGGAGCAATCTAGGTAAAGTACCTTGCTCAAGGGTACAGCAGCAGTGTCCCCTACCTGGGATTGAACCCACGACCCTCCGGTCAAGAGTCAGGAGCCCTAACCACTACGATCACCGCTCGCATCCAGTTCAAGACTCTTGTACTAGCCTACAGATGCCTTGATCAGACTGCACCCAGCTACCTCCAGACCCTCATCTCTCCCTACACCCCCACTCGACCTCTCCGCTCCGCCTGCACTAGAAGACTGGCTCTACCTCCGCTACGCTCCCCTGCCTCCCGAGCCCGCTCCTTCTCCACCCTTGCTCCGCAGTGGTGGAACGACCTTCCTACAGATGTCAGGACTGCCCAGTCCCTGACCACATTCCGGCGCCTCCTTAAGACTCACCTCTTCAAACAGCACCTGTAGAACTCCTCTGTTGTATCCTGGGACACTATCACCCTTCATTTAAATATGCTTTATTTTGCTCTTATCTGCCCCCTATTTTACTGCATTTAATCCTATACCTCAGAATATTGTAATCTCCCAAGTGTTTAATCTGTAGTATTTTGTACTTAATCATATCCTGATGTAACTATCACTACTTAATCATATCCTGATGTAACTTTCACTATTATCTGCTGTATTATTGAATTGTGGTTTGTCACACTTGAGAATTATTGTATTTCTTGTTCTTATTGTATGACTTATATTGTAACACTTGAATGTATTTGTATTTGCTTGCGATTGTAAGTCGCCCTGGATAAGGGCGTCTGCTAAGAAATAAATAATAATAATAATACTCCACACTGCTACATCTGGTTAACCAGGTGTAGCAGATGTAAAGCCGAGAGATGTTAAACTCTTTGTGGACTAATGTCATTGGTTATGGAAGCCCGATTTTATGCCTTAAAGCGTACGAACAGCAGCCTTTTAAAAACTTGCAACAGCTAGCAAGATATTGAACTTGAGAACAGCAACAAAGCATGGCAAAAAGTGGTAATACCCTGAGTGCTTCAAAAGCAAATAACACGTGTAGTATTGAGTAACCAAGGCATATAAAGATAAAAGCTACCTCGAGCTGGCCATGTATTTTACGGCTGCACCTTAGAGGTAAGACTTCCCCGGACCAGGAAGCTGGCAGAGAAACACACAATAATAATTAAACAAAAGCAACACTCACAGAGCAAAATAAAAGGTTTAAACAAAACAAATCTTGCAACAGAAAACGAATCCCTCCACCAAGAACAAGTACCGTGCTGGTCTTTCCAGCACGCATAGCATTTGTTTACTTTTCTTTTTACTTTCATTTTACTTCTCCCGTCTCCCTCCAGTTCTCTCCTCTGAACACCCACCACGACCAGCAAAACCTGCAGGTTTTTATACATGTGACCATCTCCGGATTAGCAATAAATGAATCAATCCGGAGATGGTCACATTTTACACAAGAGTTTTTTACTTTGCGTGGCCGACAGTCATTTTGTCAATAATGACTAACTGTCGTCCATGCATTATCACGAGCTGTCTGGCAGAGACAAGCTGCTAAAACTGCCTCTGCCAGCCCACATTTAACTTACAACAATACCTTATTTCACAATACATTCACGTGTGTTTTTAACCCCACACAATACAATATTTATCAGCAGGGCTTTGCCCTGCCCCACTAATGACACTCAGGGCTCTTCTGCCCTGCTACAGGAACACTTTTATTATTATTACTATTAGTATTATTATTTATTATTAGACGGGTTAAGAGCAAAGCTTTTCCCATCCTTGGTTTACCTTGCAGGGAACGTAAACGTCTCAATTAGGTAGCGTAGATGGCTAATTCAGTATAGTCTTTCCTGTTTTTCACCTGTAGAAGCCTGGGTTTGTATCTGGTCCATGTCAAAGTGAAATTAGTTTGGTGGTCTAAACATAGCCCAGCAGAGGACACAGTTTTCATCACAAAAACCAGCACACAATTTGTCACAGTTTGCCACCTGGCAGCCTCTGCTTGAGAGAGACCCAGCACTGGATGGGAACCTGTCATAGCGCCCGTCAGCACTGCTAGCCCATGCCATTGGCCCTTTAGATTTGTGAACACTAAATTCACAAACATCCCAAAAACAATTAAACCTGCAGTATTCAGTTTGCAATGCATTCTAGAGAATCCTTGCACCAATCTAGTAAAGTGGCAAATGACAATATTAGGCTATTAAAGATGAGGTTTGTTTGTTTATTGTTTGTGTGTGTGTGTTTTAAATGTAACCTTAAGCATACAGTACATAATGAATAATAAAGCATGGTTCTCTTTGTTTCTCCAGCCAACCTTCCACATTTTCTTTTCTGTGCAAGAGACACAGCACATATCTCGCCATGCGTCCAATTATTGTTGTAGGCTCTGGGATCATGTTTGATATTGTCAGATGGCCTGGAAAATTAAAAACCCAATTAAAGGCTCAGCACGAGGGTCAGCTCTTCTGCATATCAAAAGGCCTCCTCTGGCTATTCTGCTCAAATTATATCTGTTAACAGCTCACTTTGCAGAAAGTGCAGCAGCACAGTAGTATTTATGAGTAATACGTACTCTCTCCTGATACATTTCAAACACAAACCTTTTCCATGGCAGCAGAAAAATGAACAAGTCATTTTTATTTTCCCGGGCGAGATTGTAAGTTCTATTGTGAGCGTAATTGCCAGGGAAGAAAACATTTTATTTATGCATTCAGCATTAACACATTTTCCTTACAATGAGAGATAGAAAAAATGACAATGTTGATCAGGAATTCTAGTTTTCTATTACACATGATTCATTCATTTATTCAATAGGATAGAGTTAGTCTAGACATTAATATTCAGCTTAATGTTTCTGATGATGGGGCTCTAAGCTATAAAAGCTTGAAGGCTAGATGTGAATTAAAAGAAAATAAGTGGAAGCATATTCTGTTTAACTATTGGTCATTTCAGGCTATTAAACGTTTCTTTCAAAATTCTGACAATCACCTCAAAATGAAACTCAATTTTGGCATGGAACATAAGTTTCTTAACCAAACTTCTATTAAAATGAATACACGAAATAATAATAATAATAATAATAATAATAATAATAATAATAATAATAATAATAATAATAATAATAACAACAGACTGTTTTTATTTTGGAGTTGGTGTTTTAATGCCAATTGCACAATACATACCTACCTGTACACTATAAATGCGTAGAGACATCCTTTTTGATATATTTAAATTTTCCATTAATGTTATACTTTACATAGATATATTGGTTTATCCCAAACACATTTTAGAAATAATATGCTATATATATATATATATATATATATATATATATATATATATATAGGCAGGATGAGTCATGCTCAAGGCAATGTTAAAACCTGCTTGCTTCTTTTACTAAGTCTGCAACTTGAGGTTCTTAGCTATATCTCATTTACATTTAATGACGTGATAATAGACATTAGCAAACAATTTAAAATAATTACACACTTGGATCTTTTTTTCTGAAAGTACTGTTACATGTCTTTTCAAAACTTTTATATTTATAACAGCAATAAATGAAACTGCCCCCCACAGAAACAATATATAATATGTCAGTGGAGATTGAGCAATTTTGAGTGGTGACGGGTGAATTGGACATTATGTTCTTTTTTCTTGTCATGGTCGGTATTTTTTCTGTCAGTTGGCAAGGGCTGCGCTCAGCTAGAAGCTAAAGACCTGCATTGAAAGACAGGAGGGTGACAGCTAACCTGACAGGTCAGACGATGACTGCAGAATTAGCCTTTCTTTAATTCGCACTCAAATTCACAGCTCCTATGGAGGAGGTGGGGAAAGAGAAATGTTCTTACACATTTTCTTTTCATTTCAGCTTTTGATTACATATGCTATTCCCATTAACCAGAAAGAGCCTATACTTTATGCAGCTCTGCATTTGGGTGAAAAGCTGATGACAGACGTGACCCCTCACTTGTCATGTGATCAGTGCCAATGTCACATGACATGACACTCATTAGCCTGCTTTCAGCACAACCTACTTAGCTGTACATGTTTACTGCAGAAATACAATAAAATAATAAACACAATTAACTAATAATGTTTCAAATTGCAAGTCCTCCCTCCTAGGATGGGTATTCCATTATTGTTTTATATTGCTGTTGTTGTTGTAGTTTTTATAAAGTTTTATTACTTCTGCATGTATGTATATATTTACTCATCCATTATTATTTATGATAATACATTGGTACATACAATTTTAAACAAAATATCTGGATTTAGACACAGCAATTGCTACACCTTTACATCAATTGCAAACAAGAACGCTGCTCAAAATCTTGAAATGTCTTGCAATACAAATAACTCCAATCAAATCAGAACTTATAAATACCACCCTACATTTATTCGTTTTCCTTTTCTGATTCAGCGGACAAAATCCTGTGGAAGAATCAGATTCTTAAATAAAAAAGAAACACTATGGAGGTGTCAACTTCAGGCTCAGGGAAGACATTATTTTGACCGGAATGAATTCTGTCATGTGGGATCAAAATGCAAAGAACATTTACATTCCTCCCACTCACCGTGCGACTTCAATTTGTCTCATATGACTGGACATCTTTTTAAAGATTATCGTTGTTACTGTTTTATTGTTACTTCCAACAATACCTAATAAACACATCGCTATATACGTTTAGTAAAGAAGAAAATCAAAATAACAATATGTACATTAATGACCAAAATATTGGTTACAAAAGCAACAGCAAGCACTATTGCTTTAAAACCTTAATATTTTCTGGACTGCCATGGAAAGGTAGGAGCTGCAGGCAGTAATCTAAATTTTTGTTTTTATTTTCAAAACCTGACTGAATTAGCCCACCCCACTTCCTGTACAAGAAAAAATATTCCCAGCTATGCTAATCATTTTCTGACTTGTCTCCAAACTGGAGGTTATATATATTATATATATATATATATATATATATATATATATATATTATTTTTAAAAAAGTCAAATATATTTTGTTGTGCTGTCAGCTTTAACATTAGGATCAAGTTATCTACTATTATACTGCAATCAATCATGATGAAATTAAAAATAAATGGTGTGGTTTTTTTTTTGTATTTGTCAATAGAGAGACATGCGTTAAACAATGCCACAAAACAATGCCATGCATTACAGAGTCCCGACAGTCAGTTAAATATTGCACCACGCTTGACAGGTTGAAAGAAAAAGATATTCAAGAGGGAGACTTTATAAATGAATCCCGATCTGTACAGAAAGGTTTATAGAGTGTCACTGTTGTTAATTTTCCCAGTGTAATATTCTGTGAAAGAATTATCCATCTGGAAGAATAAGCAGTAGTTCTTCATCTGCCTCGCTGAATCTATTTTTCACAGTGGCACTGTACTGGTCAAACAAATTAAATTACTGCAGCAGTATGTAAGTAATTTTATGTAAATTATAGTGTTAATGTTCTGCAGCGCATTCCTGGCTGGCTGGTTTTGTTCTGGTGCTGCCTGTCCTATATTACAGTTCTACAAATGATAAATCCATATATCTATGAGACTAGACTAGCATTTTGCATATATGAATTATCCTGAGATGAAATATGGGTGAGTGGGGGATAGTTAATAAATTCTGATTTGTTTTTGTATATGCAAATGAATATTCACTATATCTGGTGTGCCCGATTAATGCCTTTGGGTATTACATTTCTGAGAAAATTAAGATTGGCATTTTTTTTTTTAAAACATTTTTGTATACATTAGAAGAACACCAAGGGCATCATTTGAATGGAAATATCTAAATTCCAGGTGTGTGTTTTCCCATAAGTATAATATTCTGTATTCTGTGAGATCACCTGTAGTGTAAGAGGTATTACAAAGTTGTTTTAGCTATAGCATACACTAAAGTATTGCCATTATATTTTAAGCATTTTAACAATATAGAAATGTCCTTCTCTGAAAATATATATATATATATATATATATATATATATATATATATATATATATATATATATATATATATATATATATATATAAAACATTTACAGCACAAACTGTTCTTACCTTAATCAATTGAGTCAAATGCAACTGCTGCATTATGGGCAGCTTTTCTACAGACCAAATTCACATTTTAATGAGGTTTGTCCCTTTTTTGTCCCTACTGAACTAAAGCATTGTACATTGTACTGCGACTAAATTAACAAATCAGTTTTACTCAGACAACTTGTCATTTGATGATGATGATAATACAGTATTGTATGCAAACTGTACACTCCAGACAAACTCCCATTGGCTAAAAGTGCAGTATTGAACAAATCAAAGGATCCAGTTTTTCAAGGCTCTTTTTTCTGCTTTCAAGTTGTTCCTTTGGTTTGCTGGCAGAATTTATGAAGACCCAGGCTAGCCTGATTTACACCTGATTTTTGTTTCAGTAATCTCTGAAATTAAGAAGTGCATCCTTGCATTTCATTAAATCCTGGCTAATGAGATGACTGTCTTCCCAAAGAGGGGATGATAAAGTACCCATGCCATAAAGCATAAATTAATGCAGTCGGGTTAAACACTGGAACTAACTCATGTTTCAACAAAGGCCCTTACCAGCAGTTCAATTAACTGACAGAAATACTGTCAAATCCGCCTTTTTTTTACTCCATACTGAACTTCTATTTTTTCGTGTTTTTTTAACAGTTTGTGTCACTTTACCATACCTCTCTGGGCTTTACAAAGCTTTCCTATGCTTTACCATGCTTTTACTATGGTAAACTTTTACAAGGGGAATGCCACATGCAGCACTACAGGGACTTTTAAAATTAATATTTTGTTGTTTTGTTGAAAGAATGAAACATGTTTTAAAGGCGTGATAGCCAAGGTTTTAAAATCCTTTTAACTAGAACTTGTAATATAATACCCCCCCCCCCCCCCCCCCCTTTTCTGTTGAAAATGTTTTACATTCTTTTCATGTATTTTGTACTTTAATTTGGAAAAGGTTGATCCAGCGATTTATCTATATCTGTGTTGTATTTACAGTGCTACCCCGTTATAACGTGACCTGTTATAGGGGGAATTGGTTATAACACGGTAAGGTTGTGGCTCCCATTTCCCCCATAATGCAATTTGACTCACAATTATTGTTGTTTTAGGGCCAGTTTACATGAGCAATAATTGCCAGCATGCAAATTGCTACTGAATTGCCAAGTGTAATAAATATAGTTAGCAAGATTGCTTGCAATATTGCTGAGAGAGTCAGAGAGGATCTGACTCAGGAGCAATATTGCCGGCAATTTGTGGATGTGTGACATCATTTTTTCTGGGATAATGCCTGAGATGGTAGATGCAGACATGCGAAACTGCATTTCAAGGGACATGTATGATTCTCCTGAGAAAAAATAATAATAATAATAATAATAATAATAATAATAATAATAATAATAATAGTATGAAACCATAACCGAAATGCATTCCCTGAAGCGTGTGTCTTCCTTTTTTACAGTTTACAACATTTATTATAAAAAAATATACAATTTAAATAAGAGTGGTGTAAACTTTAAACTGGTGGAATAGCAGTTTCTATTATACTGTACATATTGTAACGACACAGGATTTATACTGTTGCAGGACTGGTCTATGGACCCTGTTGTGTGTGTGTGTGTGTCTGTGTGTGTGTGTGTGTGTGTGTGTGTGTGTGTGTGTGTGTAACCAGAGAAGCATTAAGCTTGCCTCAGCCAGGACTGATTGACATCCGGGTAGGCGGGGACATGAAAGCCCACATCAACACAGACAGAGCTGACAGCTGAGTCAGACAAGCTGCTGTGTGAATGTGCAAGACTGTTTGTTGTTTTTGGTGTGGCCCAGGCTGACAGGGCCGGGAATAATCATCCCCAATAAACCGAGCTACCTGCAAATTGTGTGTGTCCCCTTTCATTTTTCACAGTTCGCTACAATATTAATTTGGCCATTGTAAATCATTTCGGGTACAAAAATGCCAATATTTGTTAGGCGAAACATAAATGACGCGATCTCCAATTATGGACCCGGACAACCGCATTATAACGAGGTAGCACTGTATATAGTTTCCTGAATGTAAAAAAAAAAAAAAAAAAAAGTGAAGGACCAACATTTTTTAACACAATAAAAGAGAGACAATTAATTAGGCTAATAAAGCTAATATAATAATTGATCTCAAAGCATTGGTGAGCACTTTTTAAAGTGTTGAGTACATACAGGTACATACTAGTACAGTCTTCTGGGATTTGAACGAAATTAAAGATATTAAAGGAGAAAAAAAAAAGTTCATTACAAGAGGGTCAAAAGTAAAAGATTCTACTTTGCTCCACCATCTGATAGACACTTTGAGAAGAAGAGTGTGATAGAGAAAAGCTATGGTGATAATAGGTTTGATACATATTCTGGCAAAAATTATATCACATTAATGAGGTGGCTTAAAGGGCTCATGCATTTTGTAAGAACCATTTCAATGTATTAGTATAATTAGCAGTGATGAAAAAACTGTTTTGAACTGAATTACATCTCATGAGTTCATTTGAGCTATATGAAATTACACCATGCAAGAAAGAAAATTATGGAACCATCCAGGGAGTGTTCATGCCTGATTTGATCATAGTTGCTAATTGGAGGATCATTTTCATAGAGCCTTTCAAATAGTTGACAGTTTCTGTCTCTCATTCTTTTTAATAAACTTGCTCTTTGCTTCCCAAGCAAAGCAACACAACACAGAGGGTTCGGTGGGATGCTTGGTATTTCAAGGGTAGAGCACAGGTGTAATTGTCTTAGTTTGGAGCAGTCTTTGTCCCTTAATTAGCCGCTTTCTCGGGACCCCTAATGTCTTTTCTTGCTAATAATCTGAGAGAATGCCTGATGGGAGAGGCTTTCTAAACTCCTAAACTTGTCAGCAGATACTGTACGACAGTAATTTAATGAAGTAAAAAAATTGACCCGCATCTGAATGCAGGACTTGCACCCGTAGCACACATCCCTTTTTATTCCTGCTAGTCCATTTTCCGTTAGCGAGTTAGGTGGGAACGCAAGAGCGGGAAAGAGGAAAGGTGAAGGATGCAGAAAGGGCATGGTATTAATAGAAGCCATTTTACGAGCTACATCTTCTCTCTGTCTCTCTCTGCCTTTTGAATTTTATTGATACCCATATGGACACTTGGAGTGGTTTAAATAATTAAAAGACATTTACAATAGATGTATAAGCAAAAATGTATTAATAATAAATACAATTCTTTATTTACATTTCATGAGAACTCTTGCCAGACAAAGGTTAATATATATATTTTTAAATGTCTTCAATTCAAACATGATGCTGTAGCATATAATGTGAAAATGGATTATAATAAAACTAAATTGACATAATCTGCGCTTGTCAACCACTTGCCCTTATTGGTGATTTTAAATTGTTCAGGTAGCAATCAGCAAAAGCACTCCACACATCATCATAGAAAAACAGCATTGACTGCTCTTCAGTGTGGTGAAACTGTAAGTAAAAATAGATTTGCTGGAGCTCTATCTTAGTCGAAGAAGGGCTAAGAACAGTAATTAATGATATGTACATATTAAACCCCAAATGTAAATTAATCAGGAACAGGCACCATTATCATGAACAGAAGTCAGCAATAAGAATAAGTGTTCAATACATCATTAATTGATGGCTTCTGCTTTAATGATGTAAGTAGTGATGGATCTAAATACTGCTGCCTTTTAACTCTTTAGTAACCTTTCAGCTAATTTCTCACAGTGTTGATTTACAGGTACAGATCCATTTATTAACATCACTAAACTACAGATATAGGGGGAAATAATCCATAAAATATAATTTTAGTGGACCCTGATGTCTAATTCAGATAAATTCAAGATTAAATTAAGATTATGAGTATTGCATACAATGTTACATTCTTATTAATGGGATTAACTGGTAAAGTAAGGGGAGAAGTATATTTTACTGATTTGGTCAATCTCTTCCATCTCTCACAAATCAAGTAATATGTCACTTAACAGTACAGATCCTTGTTAGTCTAAAATAATCAAGATAAGATTTTTTTTTTTAATCTGTGGAGTGAAAATGTATTTATTTCAAATAATATCTGGTATTAAAATTGAAACCCTCTAATAAGATCACTGAAAACTGTTTTCCCTTTCCCCAGACCTGTTTCCAGTGAAGCAGAATAGAGAATGGATATTTTAAGTATCACTTGACACTTGCTATAAGAATCTGCATGGTGGAGAAACAGGGAGGCAAGTAATGAGAAGGGAAACAGAAGCGCTGGAGAGACACAGATGTGGCCTGGCCGGGGGCTAGAGCAGTCATTACTGTAGAGACTGTGCTAGTGGTTTTACAAGAGGAGGGGTCATGATGGAGCAGTGTCACCCAGCATGCATGAAAAACTGAACATCTGGCTACGTGCAGCGTCTCAGAGGAAGTGAACTCATTTAAACAAGGTTGCTGCAACACTCAGCATTTGTTTCCTCAGTGTACACTGAGACATTCTGCTGTATTGCTGTTAAACAAAATAAAGGTTGCAAGCCGAATTAGGTGTTCATAATTCAGTGCCATTGGGATTCCACTGTACATTGGACACTGGTGGGATACTGCATTACAAGTATGCCTCTGTTTTCTGTTTTTCTTTATAGAAAAGTATACTTGTATTATCGATTCATGCTTTCAAAAGATTTGTAAGTGAATTTGTATATATATGTATCTGTCTGGTTGGGCAATTTTCTGTAGTTTTTTCAGCTCTTGCGAATGTCTATCTGCTGTGAAAACGAAGTGCATATATATATAATTATTATTTTTTTTTTTTAAAGTAACATACAAAAACACATTGTGAACACAATCAAGCGAGTCGTGCTGAAACAGAGTCACGTGATAAAATGTGTTCTGATAACTGAACAGCAGATGTCTCACCCAGGGACTCTTTGTTGCTGAAACAGCAGGAACCTCCAGTATGTTCACTTTGCACGGCATCATTTCCCTACCAGCTGCCAATTTCTAAACTGCACTACGACTCATACTTTTCAGGTTCTTGGCTCTTTTGCCAGTTTCCTACAAAATGACATGGGCAGCCTTGGATTTTGGTTGTACATTTCTCTCATTTACTCTGTTGTACTGTTAACATTAGGATGTTTATCATTTTTCATCCTTTAATAAAATGTCCTGGACAAAGCGAGTGGTCTGATTGGATGAAAAGGATTCTAACCCATGCAGTTGTTTCAGAACGACCGCGTGTCTTCAGATCTCATTATAGTCATCGCGCTAATATATTATCTTAAAATGTAACTTTATATTTTATACAGGTATGTCAAATGTATTTGCGCAATAACAAACCTGACGGTATGGATCAGGTGTGTTACTGTGGTACACAACACTTCCTAATGAGTTATCCTCATTAAAAAGATCTACTGTGTACAACATACTCCAAATACCAGACTACTTATATTTGCAAAATTTACATATATATGTATACATGTAAACTCTGAAGAAAAAATCATTTTATGAACATGTTTTACATATATGAGAAACAAAGTTTTTTTTTCAGAATAAATTCAAATGGAATTCATTCATAAATTAATTCAGAATATAAAATAATTCATAGTCAAGTAACACATGTAGTGTAAAAAGATGTAAAATATATATTTTTTGTTTTTCATTAGAAATAATATTGAACTAATTAATTAATTCTGACCTGGAGCCTATACTTTATAAATATATATATATATATATATATATATATATATATATATATATATATATATATATATATATATATATATATATATACCTGTCCGTTTAGAAAAAGAAGGGAATCTACAACAAAGCTGAGGGAAAGTATTTTGGGAACTGGGTGTTAAGCATCTCATTTAACAGTGTAATCTAAGAATATTAGACAATGGGTCTATGGACCTTGAAAGCTGTACTGTTAACAATAATAAAGTGAGGGAGTTCTAAGGTCATTCATTGGCACAGTCATTACAAGAAGGCATGTTCTATTGTGGTTGCATAAATAACCAGAAGGAAATGTTGAAGGCATTTATAGATATTGAAATGACTACAAAGGGTAACATAGTTATATAATCCTCAGATTCCTTGTCTTAACTAGATGTCTTAGATAAAATAGCCACCTGAAAAAAAGTAGCATTTTATTTAGAATACCTAGTCCAGTACAACATTCCATACTGGCAATCCAGATACATCAGATGTAACAACAGAAAAGGGAAACTGTGTAAGCTTCTGTCTTAAATGCACATGTGTCTTGTGTAAATTTAAAACTAGTGTTTAACATCATTAATACTAACCTCATTTTTGAACAAGCTTAAAAAATTGCCTTAGGCCCAGGGCACTTTGATTTGAAATTGAGAATAAAATAATTTTGGATCCCAACGTGCATGAAACTATAATGCTGTACCGATACACAATATACTGCCTGCCACACAAAGGAGCTGGTACCATCTTTATTTGATAATGAGATAGCCTGCAATCTGATTCAAAGCTGTTAAATAGTTTATTTTTCCATTCAGTTTACTGCAGGTGGTTTACATGGTTACAAAATCAGGTAAACCTTGCAGCCTTTTTTATAACTCTCTCCAGGATCTTATTCAGCAGTTTTGGTGTGTCCTATTCCCAACTTGTGTGGGAATGGGATTCAACATTATGCTTCCTTCTCAAAATAAAACACAGTACTGGTATTTGTTTCCTTGCACTATGCAGGATAAAAACTAGTTCAACACAGAAGTCATCATAATTTTGTTTTCCCCTTTTACTTCATAAAAAATATATTCAAACTAACAACCAGGAACCAACAACTATTAAGCAAATGAAACACCATTATACAAGTTTTACTCAATTGAAATTAAAAGTCATAAAGGCACTCCTGTATTATAATAACCTCACACAGGGATGGCTTATTTGATCATACATTTT
Source organism: Acipenser ruthenus (assembly GCF_902713425.1). Classification (NCBI taxonomy): domain Eukaryota; kingdom Metazoa; phylum Chordata; class Actinopteri; order Acipenseriformes; family Acipenseridae; genus Acipenser; species Acipenser ruthenus. The sequence continues at coordinate 25,490,240 of NC_081203.1, forward strand.
GTTCACAATGAAGCTGTACGAGGTCTTAACTTAAGAGGTTTGTATTGAATACTCTCAACTCTCAACACTAAAGGGTAGGTGTACTAAGATGGGTCAGTCGCAGAGCAAACATACCTCAATCAGCATTTTCATTGCAACACTTAACAAAGTGAAAATGCTGTCGTATGCACTAAGAGAAAATATGTTAATGAAGACAGCCGCAATATACTAATTTAAATATTTGTTGCGTCTTCTTAGTGAGATCTCTAACATTATACATTATGAGAGTCGTGTGTTGTGGAATGCTGCTGCAGAGGGTGTCCGAAGGATAACATTGTTTTTGTTAAATGTAAACATCATCTTTACAGTGCATTCTGTTCCGTCTTCATTTTACCTATTTTAATACTGTTAATGTGTATATATATATATGAAAAGCAGTTTAATCCCATTCAAATCTATCTATAGCCCCTACCTTCACCCCCAAATAAAAAATGTGTTTCTATCTAGCCCCTCGCTAAACAGGATATGTTTTCCTGACATTAAGAGGTATTTCACTGTTCGCCTCAAAAATGCATTGAGCACAACTGGCAATGCATGAGAAAAGCCGGACTGGGAAATGGCAGCATCAATTGCGACTGTTTAAAACACGCTTTCAAAAGTGCTTAAAAAATTGATGCCATTGTAAGCGTCGCAATTGTCTGCTGCTTTCGTACATCTCATTATAATATTTGAGAACCCTGATTTGCACCCCCTTTTTGCAAATTTATGAAGGAACGCCCATAACTACATATTAATTTGAGGTTGAACTACAAAGAAAAACTGCTGCCGCAAAGCATTGATACATAGTTCAATAAAGAGAAAAGCTTCTTAAACACAGTATATGCTAGAAATGTATACAGAATCCTTTCTGTCTTAGAGGATGTTCAAAGTTTGACCTTTTTGGCTATGTGAGAACTATGTAAAGAAAAGCATTGCATTGTATATGCTGCCAATTTCATTGTCAAAAGATATCTTTATGCTTGCATTTCTACGTATATAACCATATCTGTAATAAGCTTAAACTTTTTGAGGATGGCATTTAACAAGCAAAAGTCATTTATGAAAAGGCAAATATTGTCACTCTGGGAGGTCCTTAATGGAAACTAAGCTGTTAGCGTGTTATCTGTTAGCGTGAGATTCAAACTAGTATAGAAATGTAGAAAACACACGCCACAGACAGCCACTGAAAACCATGGTGAAGCTACAGTAACTTACAGCAACAGTAATTACTGTCCTTTTCCAGTGCATTGGTGAGATGATCAAGATGCAGATGACGCACATATTAGCCAACCTATTTTAGATGCAATTTAAACTGTTGTTTCTGGTTATCATATTCTCCCATTCAGTAGTTTAGACTTCTATGCAATCTGCATCATCAGAAAGCTGTCGGCAGACCAGTTCATTCACATTCCCCAAAGGAAGTTTGAGCTGTAGGGACACAAGCTTTCTCTCCCCTTGAAACTGGCTCATTTCAACTTGGTTTCATAAGGTAATGCCCTCTTAAATTGATTATAGCTGAAAAATAAAATTTAAAAATATATCAGACTTATCTGTTATGCGCTTTCATTAGCTACATTGAGCTACATAGTGCAGTTTTGAAAGAAACATGTATTTCCATTTTAAAACATGATGTTGGATACTACATTAGGTTAAATAAAGTTCTCAGTTTCCATGTGTGAGACTGTTTGAGAAACTGCAGCTGTAAATCAGTGTATTCTTGATAATCAAGCCTCTTCTGTGTTGGTTTTTTCAGTTACATTACTGTTTTAAATACAATATGTAGTTGTAAAACATACCATCCACGTCAAGCAGTCATTTTAACTGAAGGGTACATAATGACAAACATCACAGTATACAGTATTCATCACAAATAGAAACTGTTCAAAGGTACAACAAACAGAGTACAGCCATTACCTTTCTACTGTCATCATGTTTGACAGATATCCAATAAGTCACCAATGGATGTTGATCTATTTCTCACTTTCTGGACAGTGTCCCTACACAGATATTTGAGACATGCAGGGGCAGTAATCATATTCAAAAGGCAGGTGTCAAGAAAGTTAAAGCATCAGTGTCTTTGTAATACTGTGAATGCTTACTTTGAAGATGATGAAGAGGACTGCCATTCCAGCCAAAAGGGTCTTATATATACCTGCTCTGTGCCATATATTCCCAGTGCAGTGATGGTGGCACCTTTTGAGAAGACACATATATACAACATGTAGAAAGAGACTTGACTTTCTTATAGTTTTACCACTGAAAATGAGTGGTTAAAGTGAAAATAAAAAAGAAAAGTGTCATTGTCAATTCATGTAACAAGTATAACTTTTCATATGTACATTTTTCATTCAAACTTTAGTTAAGGGATCTATAAATGTGCTCTAAAAATTGTTATAAACAATTAGCCCTTTGTGTTAATATTAACAATAGACTAAAGCAATACAATGTGTTAAGAAGCTTCAACAATGTGTCCTTAAAACTATGGTAAGATTTTTGTTTAGGGATTACATACCATCTAAGACTGTAGATGGTATGTACATAGTGTGGCAGGGCAGAAGCCCTGCTGCTGTAAATAATGTATGGGGGAATGTAAATTTGGCAGGGATGGGATTAAATCTGTCCATGCCAACAATCACAGGTGTGGCCATTCTCCAATTAGATAATTGCATGCTAATTGGAGAATGGCCACATGTATATAAGGAAGGAGAAATCCTTTGTCTGGTGGAGGGAGTTAGCTGCGTGCGTGCGTGCGTGCGTGCGTGCGTGCGTGCGTGCGTGCGTGCGTGCGTGCGTGCGTGTGTACTTGCAGTGAAGGTGAATGCCCAGCCTATAGTGCATATTATTGTATCTTATTCCTTGTTAATAATCCAAAGCCTTTACAGATGTTTTATAATTTGAACCTTAAAATAAATTGGTCTAATTGCACTTCTTAGTTTTAATGTCTATGTTTCAATTCAGTTTTTAAAGATGATAATGAATGAAAATAGAAAAAAAATATCTTACATCTTATTGTTGTTGTCATAACATCAATGTATATAGGAACCTAATCTTGTGGCATAGCTTCTCTGGCAACCCTAAGGGTATTCTTATTAACTGAAATGCCTCTTCCTAAAACCCCAAGCTGATCAGAAACATGTTTATTTCAATCCAGCTGCAGGGTTTTTACATAACAAAGCACTGGAAAGTGTCTTCATTTGAAATTAGTGAGAATTTCTTAATGTGGAATCTTTACCTTTCTTGTTAGGAATGTTCGATTTCTATGATTTGAAATTGCATTATATCAGAGATATCTAAATTGGTTTGTGCCAGATATTCACTCGGGTGTTGTTTTTATGCTAGTCGTTAAAATAATAATTTGTACTTGTTATATTGAATTTGATTCTAATTATGTCTGAAGGGTTTGGTCTGTATAAAAAGCGGCAGGCTTTTAAAACCAGCTTATTTTCTGTTAGGGTCAGACGCTTGTAAATGTGCAAGTCTGTTAGAGCTCTATAAACCCATTTCCTTTTAGAGTGAAAATAAACCTTGTGTTTTCAGTGTGCAGCAAAAATATTAAATAAAGACACCTTATTGAGTAAATGCACCTGCTATAGGTGTCATTTCAAGGGTTAGTTCCTGCTAAAACTAGATCCCCAGTCTAGTTGCCATTAATGAATTATGGATGCTATTGTTTCTGGGGTCAGATTTATGCTTGATAAAGCCATCTGTTTAACAGAAATTCTAATGGAATGTTTCAACCCATTCTTCTTTCTTGGTGCAGAATGTTCCTAATTGGTTTTCAAACCAGGGTGGTTGAGTGATTGGGTTTTTCATCCCTATAAAAGTTGCAACATGGGTCAAAAGTCACGTTCACTCCAGAGAGAGAAAGAGTTTTTTTTTTTCACAGAATGCTTTGTTTTTGTGAAGGTAATTAACTTTTCCTTTTTTTAAGTTTAGATGACTATCTGAACCATGTGATTACAGTATCCTCTACCACCAGTTGTTTGATATAATGAATAATATGCTTTGGGATAAGATGGGAAAACAAGCTGAATGCTTTTTGCTTGAGAATCCTGCCACACAGATATCTGGTGAGATAAGGTTGTAGATACACAAAAGAGGTATATTCATTTGATATGAATGCTGTATAGATATTAAAATTGGTCATGTTGTGTACCAAGGTTATGAAAAAACAGCATTTTAAACAGTGTGCTAGAGTCACTTTATTTTATATTGGTCTTTTAGTAGTAATATGTTTAATGTAAAACCATTTTAATTATATAAACTGTTCAGATTAATTCAGTAGACCCCAAAAAGTTCAGAATATGTTAAGAGAAGAGCAATTCCAAATAGACTGAAAAGAAAAGGGATTAATCTTATTCAGCCCATTTCTGCACCACGACTAAGTCAGCTAAGTCAAAATGCAATGAAATGAATAACGGTGTGTGAATCAGAGAACTGTTTCCGTTTTAGATTAAGATTTCTAGGGATAATACAATATGGGCTAAATTGTAATGCAGAATGGACACACTAATCCCTACTGGAATCGTAGGTATTGTAAAGAAAATACTTTTCAGATTCTGAAACTTTAAGTATGGAACAATAATAAATAAATATCATGCCAATGTCAAACTAATATGCCTTTTTACAGCTAAAAAGAAGTAGTGTTTCAATTCAGCATTCTAATGGCTGCAAAAAAAGTTTAAGGATTACCTTAGATTAATATTGGAATTATCTATTTAATGCCATGTATTTTTAGTATAGTAAAATTACTCTTGGTCATACTAACCTTTTAAGATGTAAATTCACATTAATAGAACAAATCCAGCCTTTTACATTAATTACAATTCTATTAAAGCTGTCTTTGTATCCATCGCATTGCTTTTGATACTTTTGAGTGAGGATTGCAGACCGATGCTAAGAGACAAGTGTTAAACTTTGAGCTACAGAGTAGAGGGCAGCTAATTCAGTTTTACTGTGAAGGAAACATTAGAGCTACATGAAGAAATGATGCATATAGGCAGTTTTTGACCAGTTTAATATTGGATTCTAGACTGCAGATGAAACCAGCGACAGTCTCAGTTTGATATAGGAACAAAATTTGTCTTTACAGACTAAAATAAATATACTCAGCTTGTGTTAAAAGTAATACCAGTCAGTTATAGTAAATAGAGTAAATACTAAAGTATTTGAACTCAAGAAAATAGAATGTATTGTCAGACAGAACAGTCTGTGTGAATAAACTGCATTACGTGATACAGACTGTTTTACACACTACAGAAGAGCTTAAACTCTGCTGCTTGTATCTGCATTTCCAAGAGCAGATTATAGATTTGATATATATCACAAAGCTATGCAAACCCTTTAAATAACTTTTTAATTGGTTTGCTGTAGTTTTAAAAATGGTAACGCAGCAAATCAATTAATTTGTCATTAATCAGGTATTTTATTATTTTTATATATACATGTTTTTTATTTCCATGAGTTACGGCCGGTGAAAGATGGCAATATTCAGTATGGGTAATTTCCAAAGACCAAGATACAGTTTTATAAACTAATCCTCTGCTAATGGTCCTTTTTAATGTAATTTATAGGTTCATTCATTACCCTTTTTGTATTAGTAATTATTTCTAAAATACCAAAGAGCCATCTTTTCTTTCATGGTCTTTCTCAGTGTGTGATTTACAGCTGAGCCCTGGCTTTACTCTATCTTCTTGAGGTGTGACATTTCAAAATATTTATAGCTCTTCCACATTAATGCGTTCCTCATAGATCTGAAGGTGACCGGCTCTCCCTCCACAGTAATTAATGAAATCTCTAGTCTTTCTACATCCATTATTTATCTACTCTGCATTGAAACATTCTTATAAGAGAGTCATATTAGATTGGCAAATAGCTAATAAACAGTTATTTTCATAAAGCACTACTTTGAAGACCACCTTCATTCCAAAGGGTGTTGGCGGTGAATCTGGAGGGCTGGATGGGGGGGATATATGACTCAGTTCCAAGTGAAAGCACCAAATCTTTAATATTTTATTGATCAGATCTAAACCTTCTGCCCAAAGTGGCAATTAAATTTCAATTAAACTGACTGAAAGCATCATATTAAATTTCACCACTTTACGAGCTATCAGATAATGCTGCAGGACAAATCTTGAATATAATCACACTCTTTTTAAATTATATTATCCTGTTCATTCACAATAAAAGTGACAATTTTAGGTATACTTTCAATATTTCTTGAGTATAACCCTCTAATGAACACATTTTATAACCTTTAAATCAACTATTATTGGATATTTTAATAAAGTGAATTGGGCACTTTGTTTTACACACTGCACATACATTATTTGAAGATTTTGCTGCTTCCGAGGAAAGGTACTGAAAACATCCCCTGTACACCTTTGTTAATTTTATTAAATGAAATACTTACAGTTGTGAAATATTGTATTTAAGCTACCTAAGAGTTCATACAAATAGCCTTGGGATTTTGAGCCTTGGGAAATCCTGTTTGACACATTTTTATTTAGACTTTTTAATGAAGGAAAAGTGCAAATACAAATAAATATTAAATATACAGCTTATGTCATTTGTGATTTCTATTAACTTCTGCTAGAACACTGGCCTGGATACATTGCATGAACCTTTGCGTTTAACATAAGAATTGTTTTGACCTAAAAACAATTGTTTTGACCTTGTTGATTTCTGTGTGCCTCACAGTGCCGTAGCTTTGAGCTGATCTAGAAACATTCAAACAAATAAAAGCAAGCAAAGGGCCACCAGAAACTGTATTTATTTGTGAGAAAAATGTGCTGAATCAAAGTCAAAACAGATGCAGCCTCATGGAATATGTAAACAAAATGGTATGAAATGAAGTAAACTGGCATTGTCTGTGACAGTTCGGCAGTCATTATAACGCTTCATACAGCATAATAAAACAAAAAGAGGCTGAAATATTCATTTCATAGCATGATGTTAACTAGTGGAGTCTAAGTTTGCCAAATATCATTACAAAATCCACCTGTGGGATTGTGGGTTTTATCTTTGTTTTGTTTTGTTTTTTCTTTAAATTTGTGTGTCGCCATGGTATTGTGAACTAAAAATAGGACAGCTGCACTCAATTAACTTGTACACTTGGAATCTCTTCCAGTTGGCTACTTTGATCTCGGATGCGAGAAGCAATCACTGATCACATAGTTAAAGCTTGCCTAAAAATGATATACTTTCTACTACTCAGTGAAACAACAAGTGTTATCTGAGCCTTAAGCACAACAACGGGAAAATGTCCCTAGTTATAGCTCCTGTGTCCTTGTACCGTTTGTCTGCATTTCCCAGATGTAACCATTAAATTACTGAGCCAAAAAGATATTCTCATGCTTCTTTATTAACTTATAGTAGTATGGCATTCCTTTATTATGATTACAACAGGGGGCTAATAAGGGAACAGCGTTCTTATAGGTGAAAATATAAATAAAAAAAAACAAAACTGTAGCAGTATTTAGAAAATAGTTAACAAACCACACCTGTGCCACTTCACACCTACAATTCATCATGTTAGCACAACTTAACATGAGGACTTGATACACAACCTTGTGAAATCCAATCTGGGATTTGAATTCAGGATGTATGCCTCAACTGAAATATCTGCTATCTGAGATGTCAAGTTGTCCAAACATTTGTGGTAGATCTAGTACACTATTTTAAAAGTAGTGATTTAGGATTCAAATCAAGCTCATAATAGCAAAGCTATTGAGATTTGTCATAAGAGATTATTGTATTCATAAAGCATTAACATGCCAGTAAATTTATAGGACCTTCAATCTACGGTAATGCTTTATGAATATGCTTTATGAATGTGCCCCCCTCCCCCCATTTAGGAGACACTAAGTAATACAGTTATTACATATCGAAGAACCCTAATATTTAAAGAATGAGAGGATCTTGGTGAATAAGGTAGCACCTTATCAATTTCACATTTGCTCTTAAGAAATCGGAATAATACGAAGATGACAAGCTTTTGAAATATTAAAAGACTAAAGCGTTTGAAATTAAATGTTGCTGTTTTTGCTTCACTCTGCATACCTTTATGCCTGTAGATCGCCATTTACTCTCACTTTAATTTTGTTTGACTATATGGCTCACTCATCTTAGATTATACTGACTCAATCTCTGGCATTCCGTCTCTTTTTATAATATGGTCACTGCAGAATCACATCGAGTAAATTCTTGATTCTGTACTAGGTAATTTAGTGCCTTTATGGAATTGCAATTTCAGGGCTCACTGCTTGTTTTTCTAAAATGTACTCTAGGAATTAGTTACTCCAGCCACAAATCAGTTGAATTTATACACAGTTGTAATACAGTTTATGGCCTCATGGTACATTGCTTCAAAAACAGCAGATGTGAAATTATGATAAATATAATGAGGGTTTTTTGCTTGATCTACTGAAGTAGAGAAGGATCTGGAGCGTGTTTACCAACCCTATACAGTACATTTAATGTCTTAGTCAGGGCTTCTGACAAAGGCTGATTAATGTCCTCATCTCTTTTATTAAAGATAAGAGTAGCACTGCAGTCAGGAGATAGAAAGCACACCATAAATCTTCGTAAAATGAGCAGTCAAATAACCACTCATCAGAAATGAAATCTACATACATTAACACTAACAGTCAGCCTGGCACGCACACAAACAAGGAGAATGGTGCAAGTTTTTAATTTTCTCTGGGGCCGAGGCTTTGGTGTTAAGAGTTCTCGTAACCTGGATGCAAAAGCTGGCATTTAAATGCACATCTGAAAGGACCAGATGCCCTGTCATTACATTAAGAGCAATGAGCAGGCAACAATTAAGCGATTCAGTGGAAAGACATAATGTTGATCTATGCTAGCAATTAATCACAGAATACATTAGACAGTGATGGGTGGCCTACACGTTTTTGACAAAATAATTTCTCATCATGTTGGCGATTTCTTAGCCTAATATGCCTTCAAGGCACACAGTCGAAACCTGTCATTTATTCCATCTCCCCATGACAGGCGGCAACCTGTCTTCTAGACAAAATGAACATTATCACTGATCCTTAGACATTTAGTGTGAGGCTTAGCTTATGACTAATGATAATAGGCAGATAGAAATGCAAGATTCTGTAATAATGTTCCCTTTGTCGAAAGCTTCTGTCTTTTTTTTCCAACAAACTTGTTTTCCTCGGTAAGTTTTTTCTCTCCTCTGTGACAGCAGCATCTGCAGAGATAAAAACATGTTCATGAAATTAACAATAAACATACAGTTCGAACACTCTTTATTGTACAGCTTAGAAGACAATTATGTCTTTATAATGAAGTGGGCTGTTTTTAAATAGATTTTTTTTCAGAAGAACAGCATATGTCTTGAACAGACGTCAAGTCATTTCTGTGCCGGAAATTGCAAGAAACAGAATCACTATTCATAAAAAATGATAATATTCAATTGTAATTGTGTTAAACCAGGAGGATGCGTGCAACTTCCATATGATTAAACCGAAAATGTTCTTACTCTGGTGAAGTTCTACATTATTAACCATGTTTTTTTTAAAATAAATATTTGTATTAATGACTAATTTGTTTCCGTGTCTTAAGAATTAAACATTACTTTTTCAGATATGTTAATGATTTTCTTTTACAAATTCTAGTTTGATTTGCCCTGCACATGCAATCATTTGATACATTTACATTTTGTGACACAAATACACTGTGATTATTATTTACACCACAGTGGTATTATAATGGTATTGTCACTTATTTCTTCCACCCCCCTCCTTTGCCCATATGTGCTTAGGTCATCACAAAAACCACCACCCATGTGGTCTGTCATTAGCAGTTTCATTACAATCTGGCTCCCAGAGTTCACTTATCTGGAACAGGTACCAGTACTCTTTCTTTTAATGAAGAGACAATCTGCTATCTGTTATTTTGGGATAATTTACACTCTGCACAGTCCATGATACCAAGCTCCAGTAAGTAAATGGCTTTGTTTAACCTCATTCTGTTTCAAAAGAAATTCACTCATACTACTGAAGTACAAACATTTAAACAAAACTGTAAAAGCTGCACAATTATGTAAATTGTTTTACACTAAAATATAATCCTCAGGTGTTTGTTTACTTATATTTTTCCCATTTCTGCTTTCTGTGCACTCTCTTATACTTTGCAAGCCCTTGTCACTGGATCACTTGATTCAGCTCTAGTTATACACCTCATCATTAATATCTATTTATTACTCAAAAATCAAAACTGAAAGTTAAAAAAAATTACATTTCTGGAAACACTGTTATTTTCAACACAGCTCATTATAAATGTTTTCAAAAACATATGGGACACTACACCTCTCAGTAAAAAATATACATATATATATATATATATATATATATATATATATATATATATATATATATATATATATATATATTTATATATATATATTTCAGCCCAAGGCTGAGGAAACAGATAAATAAAAACAATATTTATTTAATATACTTTTTAAATGTAATTGTTTAATTGTTTTTATTATTATTTTAGTTTTTATGTTTTAACTTCACAACATGATAAAGAAAGTATTCTATTTTGTCTTATTTGCTTACAAAAATGTTACCACAGAATAAGATTTTCTAGAACATGTCATGAAATGCCCAAGTTTTCACAGATGCTAACAACACCCAGCTTTCAGATCTGACACGTTGCTACTAGAAACTGGTATTTATGATATGCATATATTTACTACCTTTATTAATACCACCTTAATCAGAAATACTCTATTGAGATGCATTGTGTTGTTTATAGGTGGGTCCTGTAGCTAAAGAAGAGTACATGCAAGATAAAAGACACAAATGCAAACATCACGTATAAGCTGAATATTAATGGTATTTATACTGCCTGTTTAAACATCCAGTCCCAAACAGCGGGGGATAATCTTCTAAGTATAGAGGGTGCTATGAGTAAAAGACAGTTTGACATATTCACTGATAATGGAAGCATGATACATTGGAGAATCTGAACTTCTTTCATATATAAATACAAAGGACAAAAAGCTAGAGACACCTGCACTCTCCAAAACACTGTCAATAAGGTGTAGTGTCACCATGGGCAGCCTGAGGTACCGACTCAATGTAATGAGCCTACAAGTTACCACCTATAATTCGAGAAAAGTGGGGGGTGGGTATTATTTTTGAAACGGTTCCTCATGAAACATTTTTTTTTAATTAATCAATCAGTCACATGAAGGAAAACCCATTTACAAAGAAGGCAGTGTGGTCCAGTGGCTAAAAAAATGGTTTGTAACCAAGAGCTTCCCGGTTCAAATTCCACCTCAGCCACTGACTCATTGTGTGATCCTGAGCAAGTCACTTAACCTCCTTGTGCTCTGTCTTTTGGGTGAGACGTAGTTGTAAGTGACTCTGCAGCTGATGCATAGTTCACACACCCTATTCTCTGTAAGTTGCCTTGGATAAAGGTGTCTGCTGAATAAACAAATAATAATAATAATCTAGGATTTTCATTTTGTTTTGTATCCATTGGTTATAATACACACATTGATAACATGATATGATTTGTTAGGAATAAATGTAGCTTGTATAGAAATACTGTATCAAACACACCTCGATTCTGATGATCCCATCAATGTATTGTGTGTTGTACTTGATAGTGGATTTTAAGCTCTCAAAGCAATTCAAGTCCAAAATAGCCCAGTTGTATTCCATGTTTTATTCACACTATCACAAAATTCAGCAACGGATTTAATTTTCCCCATTTTAATTGACATAACGCACCCCCACCAGTATGGTAATTTTGGTAATTAACTTGTGCCACCTTATCAGTACTGCACATTGTAATTTAATAGAAAACTTGGTGCACTATTTAAGCAACTTAGATGACATAATTAAAAGCTGCTTTCCAGTGGTTTTAATAATGCCAGCCATCGTTTTTAAATAAAAAAATATGTGAACTAAATGGAAATAACTAAAATATATATATTTAAAAATGTAAAATTAAATATTATATTTATGTTTGTTAAGATAGTTCAGCTGTCATGAGTGTAGGGTTTGTATTTATTTCGATCACAAGGCAGTTTGGTTGTCTCATATGAGATAATATACAGACGTGCTCAAATTTGTTGGTACCCTTACAGCTCATTGAAATAATGCTTCATTCCTCCTGAAAAGTGATGAAATTAAAAGCTATTTTATCATGTATACTTGCATGCCTTTGGTATGTCATAGAATAAAGCAAAGAAGCTGTGAAAAGAGATGAATTATTGCTTATTCTACAAAGATATTCTAAAATGGCCTGGACACATTTGTTGGTACCCCTTAGAAAAGATAATAAATAATTGGATTATAGTGATATTTCAAACTAATTAGTTTCTTTAATTAGTATCACACATGTCTCCAATCTTGTAATCAGTCATTCAGCCTATTTAAATGGAGAAAAGTAGTCACTGTGCTGTTTGGTATCATTGTGTGCACCACACTGAACATGGACCAGAGAAAGCAAAGGAGAGAGTTGTCTGAGGAGATCAGAAAGAAAATAATAGACAAGCATGGTAAAGGTAAAGGCTACAAGACCATCTCCAAGCAGCTTGATGTTCCTGTGACAACAGTTGCAAATATTATTAAGAAGTTTAAGGTCCATGGAACTGTAGCCAACCTCCCTGGGCGCGGCCGCAAGAGGAAAATTGACCCCAGATTGAACAGAAGAATAGTGCGAATGGTAGAAAAAGAACCAAGGATAACTGCCAAAGAGATACAAGATGAACTCCAAGGTGAAGGTACGTCAGTTTCTGATCGCACCATCCATTGCTTTTTGAGCGAAAGTGGGCTCCATGGAAGAAGACCCAGGAGGACTCCACTTTTGACAGAAAAACATAAAAAAGCCAGACTGGAATTTGCTAAAATGCATACTGACAAGCCACAATCCTTCTGGGAGAATGTCCTTTGGACAGATGAGTCAAAACTGGAGCTTTTTGGCAATTCACATCAGCTCTATGTTCACAGGCTAAAAAATGAAGCTTTCAAAGAAAAGAACACCATACCTACAGTGAAACATGGAGGAGGCTCGGTTATGTTTTGGGGCTGCTTTGCTGCGCCTGGCACAGGGTGCCTTGAATCTGTGCAGCGCACAATGAAATCTCAAGACTATCAAGGCATTCTGGAGCGAAACGTACTGCCCAGTGTCAGAAAGCTCTGTCTCAGTCGCAGGTCATGGGTCCTCCAACAGGATAATGACCCAAAACACACAGCTAAAAGCACCCAAGAATGGATAAGAACAAAACATTGGACTATTCTGAAGTGGCCTTCTATGAGTCCTGATCTGAATCCTATCGAACATCTATGGAAAGAGCTGAAACTTGCAGTCTGGAGAAGGCACCCATCAAACCAGAGACAGCTGGAGCAGTTTGCTCAGGAAGAGTGGGCCAAACTACCTGTTAACAGGTGCAGAAGTCTCATTGAGAGCTACAGAAAACGTTTGATTGCAGTGATTGCCCCTAAAGGTTGTGCAACAAAATATTAGGTTAGCGGTCCCGTCATTTTTGTCCATGCCATTTTCATTTGTTTTCTTATTTACAATATTATGTTGAATAAAAAATCAAAAGCAAAGTCTGATTTCTATTAAATATGGAATAAACAATGGTGGATGCCAATTACTTTTGTCAGTTTCAAGTTATTTCAGAGAAAATTGTGCATTCTTCGTTTTTTGTGGAGGGGTACCAACAAATTTGAGCACGTCTGTATGTCCACTGTCTCAATCGGCACATTTTCACCATGGTTACTGGGCTTCCCTGTTGGACTCCAGTCACAGAAACAAGGGTAGGAGAAGGGTGGCACAGTAATATGTTCAATTTACAAGGGAAATAATGTTATATATTGCACTACTGCAGCACCATTAAGGAGGTACATGAGGAGATATATTTCCCTCTACTAAAGGCCCTTGGGAATGGCACCCTAGCCATACTCTGCTTATCAATTCAGAGATCATAGTGTTCATATTGTTATCCTACAATATGCTGTCATTTGTTTCTGTATACATTTGTTGTTTCCCTCCAAAAATCCATCATGTCCTAAAATACTCCAGAAGAGAGATGTTGGGAAACAGTGTACCCCCAAATTCTCAGCAAAAAATCTAGATCGGAATGCCCGCCAAGCCACACATCGGAAGTGAGGAGCTACAAGATAGTTCTGTGCACTAGGACGGACATCAGGTAGGGACATACTTCTCCAGAAGCTCAGAGATGTAAGCAGGGCCGGTACCATTTAAAGCCCTATATGTTAATAAAAGGATTTTAAAATTAACCTGTAAGTGGACTGGCAACCAATGTAGATCACTAAGCACTGGAGAGATATGCTCCCAACGGCCCTTTACTGTTAAGACTTTTGCAGCTGCGTTTTGCACTAGTTGGAGATGATAAATAAGCTTATTAGTCAGTCTGGCATACAGTCTATTACAATAGTCAAGCCTAGAGGTTATCAAAACAGGACACAGAATCTCTGCATCCCTTTGGTTTAAGAAGAGGCGTATACTGGCAATATTTCTGAGTTGATAAAAGGCTGACCTAACCACAAGAGAGGTATGGTTCCCCAGTTTGAGACCACTATCCAGGGTGATCCGCCACCATTCAGAACCACTGAATTTGACCCCCAAATGTCTTGTAAACCACAATGCAGCATAACTCAGCCAGGTTAAGATTTACATTTATCTATTTGTGTGAAATGTTTGTGTTTTTTATTTACCTGTGTCTCTGCTGGTGCAACATGTTTTCAACACCAGCTAATTCTAAACCTTACAGTCCAGAAGTGTGGAAAGTAGTTTTCCTGATTCTGTGTTACCTCAACCCACAATGGAACTTAAATTCCTGCTTGGTAATGACGATTTGCTCACATCTCCACACAGAGACATGATGTAGTTACCATTGCGGATTGAAGAGCGTGGTCAAAAAACAAACAAAAAAAAAAACGTTTGTAATTGTATTGGGTTAGCTGGACCAGTTGCAAGTCATTATTGAATGTTTAATTCAAGCCAGACTAACTACTAGGATACCACTGTAATAAAGAACACTTATCTTAGTCAGAATTAAAGTTGGACTTCGAAGTGAAATCCACAAAATACCAAAGCATGCTGGACTATATGTTTATGTGTATAAAAAACTACTAGTCATCCTTCAGGGTGTTTCTAGTTTGTATACAGTATTGAGTGGGGCTACGTCCCCATTGGATGTTATTTTTTAATGTAACTGCACATATTTTACAAGTTATTTTTGATTCTACAGTCTTTCTTACATGTTTATTGCAACTGGTCACTGGAGGCATTGATGTAAGGGACAGTACTTAAGGCTATCGTAAACGTAATGAAGGGAATGACAACAGCCTTTGGGGGCTTGCAAGCTTTAGCACAGCAGGTTGTGTCAGTAAATGGGGATTAAACTCTGAAATCACTTTCCATCTTCAGAAGACAGTTTACTCAACTGAAGAAAGATGGCGCTCCCCCTGAGCAAATCCCTTAATAGGTTATTTTCATTGGACTCAGCCAGCAAATCACTGCAAAGGGTGTCCAGGCCTGAGAAGGCCTCAATCCAGTGGATCTCTGTGATATTCTCAACTCTAATAAGATGCTGGTCATTCTGAGTGATTATCCATTAGACCTTTCTCTGAAACTAGAATAGCTTTTTTGATAAAGAGTGTTATTTAGACACTCTTAAGCCACAGTAGATGTAAGTAATTACAGTCTGGAATTTTAATATGAATAACCAACTGAAAAAGCAGAATAGTTTGCAGGCTCACATCCAGTTTCATGAATTTGAAAATGAAAATGAAATGCCTTTTCTAATTTGAATTAACCTGTAGTGCTGATCTCTTAGATATTAGCCTAGGTTCACACAATAACGTAAATATAGCAAATTCATTCAGAAAGTGGATACTGGTCCTATCTATTGTACACTACACAATGATGAATATACAAAGAGCAGCATAAAATAAAACTATCCATACTGTTATGCACTTTATCTAATTTAGTGTTTCAGTGTTTAATCTTCGGGAGTAACTGTTAAGCGGAGAGTGAAATAAAACAGCCTAGGGAAGATTAGAGATTACAGCTGGTTTATATCATAGTAGTTGAACACTATTGAAACCTTGGAAGATTGTTTTTTTTGTGGATGATTTTTTTAATGCTATATGCTCTATTGTAGTTTTTGTACAAAAGATTATATTGACAATATAAGACTAAAGGTTTGGGGGTGGGGTGTGTGTGTGTGTGGGGGGGGGGGGGGGGTGTGATCCTCGCTTTGGCATTTGTGTGTTTGTAGCCAACGTAATAATGGTGTCAACTAGGGGTGTGCTGATACTTATATTATCTGAATAAGTACCTTTAAGATGTATTTGTCAACAGGTATTAAATAAATCAGTTCATTAATGTGTTGATTTCAAAACAAGAAAAATTGACTTTCCCTCACTTTTACAATTGAATACCAACCAATGGCAATTCACTTCTGTATTAAGTATTTTAAAAGCCAATTGGAAGTGAATTTTCCTCTTCTGAGCAGTGCCGTACTGCTGTACCGAGGACATAAACTGACAATGAAAATATGTTGCAAAACTAAAAAATATATGTGAAATAGTATCACAGACCCATGGATTTCATAAACTATAGTGAAACACCTTAATTGCATTGTTATCCAGTTTTCTTGTATTATAAGATCAAGTTTTAATTTTGCAAGCTGCACTATGTTTGATAAATGTACTAATATGTATTTGTAAGCAGTGTATATTAGTAAAGAATATAATATGTATACTGTTCTCTTTTTTCCCCAATGTACTGAAGTAGCTAGAGACCAGGCAAATGTGCTTTCACTTTTTAATCAGGATTTATAATAAACTAACTGCCATTTTTAATGACTAATTCATTGTCCTCTTTATTACCTTTACAGACATAAACTGGATTAATGATTTGAACAAGGTTAAAAACAGTATTACAGAGCATTTCATTTATCTGATATCAATCATCATGTTCTAGGTTTCCTAAAAAGAACCATGGAGATTAAAAGGACATTAGTGACCTGTGTGCAGCATGTTAAAATAATGGACAATGTACTTAAATTATACATTGGATATTGGGTGCTCCTGACTACAACAGTTAATATTATTTAAATATGTTCTTATGTTCAAGAAACACCATACTCTATACAATCTGAATACAGATCAAGGTAAGGGTTGTTTATTTTGGCCTTGAAAACTTAAAACAACATTCTGTGGTGCCCTCATTAGTCTTTTCTTTGGCCACAGGACTTTCTAATGTGGCCTAATTACATATTCTTTGCAATATTTGAATATTTATCTCTACAAAAACCAATGACTGCTGCAACCAAATGTGTAGAGCATTATCATAGATATTTCCTTTTTTTTCTAAAAAGAAATAAAAATGTATAGAAATCAATGGTTGCAATAACCTACCTGGATCCTATATTAATTTTAATTGATTCCTGGACTTAGAATATATGATGACTTAAAATGACTGAATTGCATTTTAGGTCCCAGGACCAAAATATCAACTCTAATAATGTTATAATATGTTATGATTTATAATGAAAATGTTAGTCTCTCTCTCTCTCTCTCTCTCTCTCTCTCTCTCTCTCTCTCTCTCTCTCTCTCTCTCTCTCTCTCTCTCTGTAAATATATGGAAAACTGCTGTGTACTAAAAGGTGCAAAATCAAAAAGAAAAAGGTAATGTAGGTACACAAAAATGTGAATAATTGATTAAAGAAAATCAATTATATGAGGAGGTTTCAGACTACGTCCTTCTTCAGCAGGATGTAAAAAGCAGTGCCTTATGAAAAAAGGGTCTAGAACAATATATATATATATATATATATATATATATATATATATATATATATATATATATATATATATATATATATACAGACGTGCTCAAATTTGTTGGTACCCTTACAGCTCATTGAAATAATGCTTCATTCCTCCTGAAAAGTGATGAAATTAAAAGCTATTTTATCATGTATACTTGCATGCCTTTGGTATGTCATAGAATAAAGCAAAGAAGCTGTGAAAAGAGATGAATTATTGCTTATTCTACAAAGATATTCTAAAATGGCCTGGACACATTTGTTGGTACCCCTTAGAAAAGATAATAAATAATTGGATTATAGTGATATTTCAAACTAATTAGTTTCTTTAATTAGTATCACACATGTCTCCAATCTTGTAATCAGTCATTCAGCCTATTTAAATGGAGAAAAGTAGTCACTGTGCTGTTTGGTATCATTGTGTGCACCACACTGAACATGGACCAGAGAAAGCAAAGGAGAGAGTTGTCTGAGGAGATCAGAAAGAAAATAATAGACAAGCATGGTAAAGGTAAAGGCTACAAGACCATCTCCAAGCAGCTTGATGTTCCTGTGACAACAGTTGCAAATATTATTAAGAAGTTTAAGGTCCATGGAACTGTAGCCAACCTCCCTGGGCGCGGCCGCAAGAGGAAAATCGACCCCAGATTGAACAGAAGGATAGTGCGAATGGTAGAAAAAGAACCAAGGATAACTGCCAAAGAGATACAAGCTGAACTCCAAGGTGAAGGTACGTCAGTTTCTGATCGCACCATCCATCGCTTTTTGAGCGAAAGTGGGCTCCATGGAAGAAGACCCAGAAGGACTCCACTTTTGACAGAAAAACATAAAAAAAGCCAGACTGGAATTTGCTAAAATGCATATTAACAAGCCACAATCCTTCTGGGAGAATGTCCTTTGGACAGATGAGTCAAAACTGGAGCTTTTTGGCAAGTCACATCAGCTCTATGTTCACAGACAAAAAAATGAAGCTCGGTTATGTTTTGGGGCTGCTTTGCTGCGCCTGGCACAGGGTGCCTTGAATCTGTGCAGGGCACCATGAAATCTCAAGACTATCAAGGCATTCTGGAGCGAAACGTACTGCCCAGTGTCAGAAAGCTCTGTCTCAGTCGCAGGTCATGGGTCCTCCAACAGGATAATGACCCAAAACACACAGCTATAAGCACCCAAGAATGGATAAGAACAAAACATTGGACTATTCTGAAGTGGCCTTCTATGAGTCCTGATCTGAATCCTTTCGAACATCTATGGAAAGAGCTGAAACTTGCAGTCTGGAGAAGGCACCCATCAAACCTGAGACAGCTGGAGCAGTTTGCTCAGGAAGAGTGGGCCAAACTACCTGTTAACAGGTGCAGAAGTCTCATTGAGAGCTACAGAAAATGTTTGATTGCAGTGATTGCCTCTAAAGGTTGTGCAACAAAATATTAGGTTAGCGGTCCCATCATTTTTGTCCATGCCATTTTCATTTGTTTTATTATTTACAATATTATGTTGAATAAAAATCAAAAGCAAAGTCTGATTTCTATTAAATATGGAATAAACAATGGTGGATGCCAATTACTTTTGTCAGTTTCAAGTTATTTCAGAGAAAATTGTGGTTTCTTTGTTTTTTGTGGAGGGGTACCAACAAATTTGAGCACGTCTGTATATATATATATATATATATATATATATATATATATATATATATATATATATATAGTTCTAGACATGTTTTTCTCCTTAAGTTCCCACTTAGTTAGATGCAGTTTTACCAGTGAATAAAATAATATTAAAAAACAAACAAAAAAACCCACTTTCATTTTAAGATTTCAATTCACATACAGAGATTTAACTCTTTTTTTATTCAGTTCTGACAATCACCTCGCCTTTTATTCATGAAATATAAAAAAAGAGCACAACTCTGCTGTTCTTTGTTTACCATTTCTTATTTCTTCCACATATACGGCACTTTCTTTTTGAGCTTCCTTCCTTGGCAGAGTCATTTCTGACAATGTTAATGATTTACTGTAAGGCACCCTGTGCAGTATGATTTGTGACATCCAGGCTAGCTAGATGGGAGGACTAGGCAGATTTCTGGGGGAGTGTTTGGGATGCAGAAATGCCTTGAAGATAGCAATTTATTATATTTAGGACAAGTATGACATCCCACTTCAAGGAAACAGCACCCATACATACTGGGAGGGGGGGTCGTAGTTGGGAGGAGAAGGTGAGTACAAAGGAATGCCTCAGTGTTTTTGGAGAATACAAAGATAGGAGGCAATGAAATGGAGGCAGGAGGCAGCAAGATAATGGTTAATGGAAGAATTTAGCCCGAGGCTATATGCCTGCTTTGCCTACTTCTGTATAACTAGTATATTTATAATTCAAATACATACCTTTAATAATTAAATACCATCGAATATTAAAGAAGAATACAGAATATTATGTACAGATAGTCACAGACATTATACATTAAATCTCATCCGTAGCAAAATACAAAGAAATAACTGCGAAACAGAAGTTCCCATGCTGTTTTTTGCAATGGTGAGAATTTGACAACTGCTTGAAAAACATTTTTTATTCACTCACCTAGCAGGAACATATACACATTCCTTTCTTTTATTTAAATATTTTCAGAATAAATTAGTATGAAATTTGCAGTCACAGAATAATTATTTTGAAATAAAATAAAAATCGTTCATCCCAGTCCTCTTCAGATTTTATTGTAATATTTGATAAATATAAGCGTTTCCTAACTGTCAGCTGTAAAATATCCATCGTTAAAAATGTAAATAATTAGAAACACAATATCTGTAGCTTTTTGGTTGTATTTTATAGTACAACTTGTGTTTTTAATGGGCAGGTTGGCAGTCCTGTAAAATCAATGATGAAGAGCTGTCATCGTCTGGTGTAGCACAGTCTGTAACTAGGCAGGTTTCCTTCACCAGCCAGCTGATTTCAGGAGAGGAAGCTTTGATGCACAGCATTACTCTCACCCTCTCCATAGCCACCATGCTTCTCTGAGCAGAGGAAACTACCATATTGAAAGCCAATTAGTTCTAACTGGTTGTGGGTTTTCTTAAGACCACTATAATTTGTTTACAAAGAGAAAAATAAAATGGCCATACAAAATATTTTTAGCAACCCATACCAGTATCCAAGAACCCCTGCAAGCCAGACATTTTAATTTTACAAAGAAAATATGAGTTGCATCCACTGTAAATTCCTTTATTGTAGGTCTGGTTCTTTATTTGTTCTTGAAAAGCACACTTATCACCGAAGATTGCACTTGCAAGCTTGTGAATGTAGATGTAAATGTGCGTATAATGGCAGTAACTCAATAACCTTCACCTTTTTTGTTTTTGACTTATGGATATTAGTCCACTATTTTGTTTCTAGGAGTCCTTTAGTCTGAGCCAATATGAATAGTTTCACAATGAAACCTGTATATATTGAACAACATGTAATTATATCAGTCAAAACATATTTTCTTTGCAAAATTAGAACACTGTGTTTTTATTTCAAAGACCGAAGACCGCCAATCTACACAGACCATTTCCAAGGGAACTGTGTCAGTTAATGTTAATAAGAGCTGATTATCTGATTATCTAAAAGTGGCATTGTTAAATGATTTACAGTAAAATTCATGTCTCATCTCAACAAGATAACCATATCTCTGAATTAGGATATAGTTGTTCTACACTAACAGATTTCTTACCTACAGTACAGTAAAGAATCTACATATTGCCCTTTTTGCCCTTATGAGACCAGCATCTCAGGATATACCTCAAATAATCTCATAATATTTAAGCTCCTGACTGCAATACAGCGCCCCATTGTTATTTTACTGTGACTTTCGCATTATAAAAACATGATATATTGAGAATAGTGAATTAGAGAAGGGCCTTCATGCAGCTAAGTACTGAACATAAAATGTACTGTCACCCTGCCATAACCGGGAATTAACCAACTATATATATATATACACACACACAACCACTATTTGCCATTTGATTTGCCAGTAGCTACTCTTGGTTGCCAACATTTGTGTTTTGATTTTCTTTCTCAGTGTTTAGCTTTGAACTTCCAGGATACACCCTCTTACAGCATCGCTATAAACAAAAACCTATCACCATTCAGGAGGGCAAACATGACTACAATTAATGAATTTCTGAGTTAGCTGACAATTGCATTGAGGTTTTATTTGTGATGAGAGAAAATGAAAGGGAATGGTTATCCTAACCTCAGAGACTAGACTACTCACATAATATAACTCCAGCAGTATAAATCCAGCAAACTTGTTTTCTGTTCCTCTTGTATCAATTAGTACAAAATGCACACTTAGCTTGTACGTACTAATTGATTAGAAAAGAACATAATGCTTAAATATTACCCCCTTGGCCATACTCAAGGATGAGATAATAAATAGCCTTTTTATGCTTAATGAGGATTACAAATTTTAAATTGGCACCCCGGGAATTCCTTATTTGATTTTGCTTAATTGGGGATGACTTCTGAAAGATTTGGCCCATCACAATAATGGCAGGTTCTTTTTGTCTTGCACTAGGTCGGCAAAAGTGGCTGGACCAAATAATGGCTTTTAGACTGAAAAAAACAACAGAGGTCTCAGTGTGCTTAAAGACAAAAAGAGCATTACAGAGTATTACTGCTCCATGGCTCATTAGAGAGACCAGGCTGTAGAGCTGTTGCCTCCAAGCTCCAGAGTCTAGGAATTTCTACAGAATATAATGTTAAAAAGAGCATAACCCACAAACATGTCTTCTTCTTCTTCTTCTTCTTCTTCTTCTTCTTCTTCTTCTTCTTCTATTAAAAAAATATTCTATAGCTGTGCGTAATGCTAATAACATGAAAATCAATTTCAACTCCTGAGATCCACTGCAAAAGGATGTAACAGTTGACCCTTTACAGAGATGGGGTGCCTAACCTGACCCGTGGATAAGATCCATTTGTGTATTTTGAATGTTAAATCTATTATCTTTTTCTGTTTTATGAAATTGGATGACAGTTTTTTCTTTGCCTTGAGGCCGACCCGAGGACATTTACACTGGTTTTGTCCTTGATCTTGGCCTCGGATGTCCTGGGTACAAGGACTTCAGGGACTGGGTGTTTCAAACTGATCTTGTGTAATTTCAAATACTGAAAAGTCATAAGACTTAATTAAATGCTCATTTTAATTATAATAAACAAATACATTTTAAAAATTCACAAAATTAAATTGTTTGGCATCAGTCTTATAGGTCCTCTCCGTAAAAAAAAATTATGAATTCTGTATTAAAGCAAATAATTATCTGTCGAACACTGCCCCACATCAAATTAAACTTCACAACAATCATTGGTACAACAAGTATAAAAACGTTATAATACAAAGATATTTTTCATTCAAGTTAAAACACTTTTTAGTGAATTTAAAATGGTCAATTAACTACATTTAATTAAGGACTTACAGCCTTATTGACATTAAACCAACCCACATTATGAAACTCTGCCTATTGGCATTGGGTCACCTGAGGATCCAGAAGTAGGTGTCTGATGAGATTTAACTGCATGTTTACCATTCCTCCGCCTTGCTCCCCTGACTCACACTGCTTCCTGTTTATGCCAAAGCATCACACAGCTGCTCAATCTGACTCTACTCCTTTGCATAAGCCCTTATGAAAGTTTACTGTGGTAGTATTATAAAGAATAGCAGTAAAAATAAAGCACAGTGCACTGCAAAATGACTGTGGAAAATGTACTGTGGTTAACTTTTATGAGCACCTCGGTACACTCTTTGCGTGGTGTCTGTCTTCTCATCCAAAGGTTACAGCTTCTATTAGATTGGTGCATTCATGTCAAGATTCCTAATTAGCTGAGCTGATTAGGTGGTATGTTTTTGATACAGCTGCACCATTAGGAATGGTCATTCTGTTGCAAGTTTAGTTGTAAGTAGCTGTCACAATTGTCGTTAAACACAGTGGTAGTCAGTTCTTAATTTAGCCAAGCTGGACATTTGAGACTGTTTAGTGAATAAATATGCATGAATGTGTTTTAAGATATTTCCACAAACTTAGAGAACCTGGTAATGTATTTTTGTGTGTGTTGCCACTGTCAGGGGCTAATGCCTTGTGTTTCTGTCAATGGTGTCATTATCGGTAATCTTGGAGGTGTTTCTTTGAGTGAACTTTTTAAATAAAATCACAATACCTTGTAGTTGTGTTTTGACAAGTGTCCATTCGGGTTTCCTCATCAGGTAGCCATAAATGTTCATAAAAAAACAGACTGGTTGTTGTCAAAAAAGTTACATGTAAATTAATAGACAACTGTGTGACTTTGCATGTTGATCCTTTTCCTAGTTTTGCAGCAAAAAGTAGAAACAGTAGATTGATGTTAATTTAAACTAGAGCTGAAAAAAGAACCCTGGCAAATTATTTAAGCAAAATCCAGACATATAAGGTGCCTTTTTAATGTATCAGAATATTTTACTCATTCAGCATTTTTTGTTATTGAGTAAACACAAATGACACCATTCAACCAATCATTTGGATACATCAGGAGTCTGAATAGCAAATCAACACTTTGTTTGGGAAGCTGTGACTCCTTTCTAGTAACTAACCAACTAACAATTCTGCTTTATCAGAGTGAGCAAATAAGGTTCGTTTTTTTTGGTTAGCGAAATGACCAGTGACATAAACTTTCATACTTTATTTAAATGATCATTCTTCATTATATGTTTATTTATTTAAAATTCCACATGTTTCAATGTGCAACACATTGGGTCTAATTAATGAGGTTGTTAAATAAGGGTAGATCTTAATAGCATCAAAATATGTATTAATCCTGATGGTATTTCCCCCCAGGAGGTGATCTATTGACCCCTTTGACAGCAATAAATATAGTAAAAATAAACTTGAAAGATATCCCTGGTATACAGGGGTTGGAGGTTTATGAATTTCAGGGTGGCGGTATTAGGATCGTCTGCTGTTCAGATTAATAAAATAGACTGTCTTATGTTTCTTCAAGGGGATCTTGTCATAATTTGCAGATATTATTTATCAGCATCTGAAATGTGAAATGTGAGTTTAAAGCAGAGGAAAATACATATTGCAATTTTTATTCCTTTCAAATGTTGGTAACACTTTAGTTTAAAAAAAACTTTATAAATGGCATCTATAAATATGTTATAATGGATGGTGATACTATGTTATTTGTTAGAAACCTTATAACTAAATTATAACATTACATACATTTTTTACACTAGTAATGTGCTATGTTATTATAAAAAATGTATGCTTAAAGTATACAAAATATTATATTTTAATTTAGGGAGTGGCTACAGCTGAACATGTACTGCCATGGTGGATTGATTTCCTAGAAGGTTTTGCCTCAACATATTCACTTGACACATCACAACTTGAACAGCCTACCAAAATAGGCAGACATTGTTAAGAATAATAATACGGATAAATAAAATGGCAAATCCTCCTCCTATAAAAATATGTAATGACCTAAGAAAACATTATTTATTTTACAATCATCTAATACATTTGGCTAGATGTTTAATATGTAGTAACTACTAATGTAAATGTGTTTTTTAAACTATACAGTACAATATGTGACAGAATACTAGTCACAAATCCTACAAGGTCTTCAAGTTGTATTTCTTAAAAAAACACCAAGCCATGCCATTTATATTGAATATTTTGTACCAGGGGTTAACATGTCTTGGAGCTTTGCAAAACAAACCAGAAGTCTTCAAGAACAGAAACAAATACAAAATACTAGTTACCTTTTAATAAGAATATTTGAGTTTATTCAACATTAAAAGTTACAAAATGGGAAATGGGAAACAGAAGAAAAAAGTTTGAAAGGTTGTTACCCCATGCGTCTCTCTTTTCCATATTTAATAATTATTCACATACAATTATAAAAAAAAAAACTCATGTTGACAAATGTTCAAACAAATTGATTCATAAAATTGATTTATCAGTATTGTCTAACTGAAATATTGGGAACAATTTGTCAACCCGACAGATTTGTTTTGTTCCTTTAAGACAACAACTAGGGAAACTCTGCACTAGATTTTGAAATAGATTCCATTGTCACCTTATACCTGTGGGTGACATCCAGGTCCAGAAATGAGAACGAAGGCCTTCAATCCTTAAAATGCATCTCCAGACATGAGATAGTGGTTCAAAGTATAGACATTTTCATAAAATAATAGATACAAGCCCAATATGATAAATTGGTACAAGACTGCTAAAAAAAATCTGAAATAAAAAGAATTTCAATTGAGCTTACAACAATGAAGCAAAATGGGATTTTGAAGTGAAATAGAATATATATATATGTATGTATTTGTGCATATACTGTATGCATTTATAGTGTTTACATGGTATTTGAAATAATGTATATCAAGGCCCTTTACTTTCCTTTCTTGTGAAACTGTCTTATAATATAGGAGAATACTACAAGTTTATTTTAGCAAGATATATGCTAAATACTACCAATAATTTCCTCTAATACAGTAAACTCCCTCATTTTGATCAGGTCTATATGAAGGCTATACACTGTCAATCCCTTTTGGCAACAGTCTGAAGATCTCCCTCTAAAACTAGCTCGCTATGAAATCCATTTTACAGGGTGCCTTTCGTGGCTGCAATACCAGAGAGATTTTCTTACAGGTTTCCCCATCGTTATTTGATTAGTGGGCCTATTCATTTGGATCTTTTAGATGTGTATCTTGGCGCCCGTGTAAAATTGTAACCAATTTGTAGAACTCGAAAAAGAAAACAAACAAAGATTGACAAAGTTATTTCTCACTACTTTTGTAACTTTGACATGTTTGGTTACTTTTAAAAAAGGAAGCCTGATTCACCATAAGTCCCATTCTGAAAACACCATCTTGGTTGTTACAGAGCTGGAAACCACATAACCCAATGTAAAGTGCGTGAGGATGATAACATGGACATTATTTTGTTCTAATGCTTTTGATGGATAATACACATAAAATATTCAGTTTAGAACTCTACACTTTAAAAAATAATATTAAAATGAACAACGGGTGTGTGTCTTCATTCACACTGTATATACTGCAAAGCAAAACAAAGTGTGTTGTCATTATATAATCAAACACCTTTTAACACAATAGGATAGGCATACATAAATCCACACTCAGTCTGTGTTTGACTTGCATTGGTGACCACGAGGTAAAGCATGGGTTCCTTAAATGTGCATTGCATTTTATTTACATGTGGAATTAATTAACAACACAGTTTTGTCCTGCATGTGGTGGTTGTGTTAATAGTTCCTTTAGGGAACACCCAAGCCTAATTTATTGTCACTTACATCTATTATGACCTATTTATTTGCCTTGATTTTAATTATTTTCAGAAGCATTGCCACCTTTCCCTGTATTGGTGTTACCAACTTTACCATACTGGTGGCAAATAAAAATACACTTTAAATGTGTTAAGCAGTCCAGACAGAAGAATTAAAACAAACACCCCTATTCAACTATTGGAACAGGAGACATATCAGAATGCATGTAATGCATGTTTGTGACCATGTTGCACCCCGAGATCAAGACTGCCATTAATAAGACAACATAAGACTCCACACATAGAGATACAGTACATACACAGTCTGGCACTATAGAGCATGTGATAAGAGGCAGTTTGAGTATGGTGGTGCTGTATGCATTTATTCATTGTAATTATCAAAATTACAATGACATTTAGAATGTATTTTATTGTGGGCAATTCTGAAAGTGGATAGGTGAACTGTATAAGAGGCAATAGACAGCTGGGATTTAGGAATATTGTTTTCCTGCAAGTGGGAAAGGGTCACTATCTGACAATTAAAAACATCCAAATGATAAACAATGGAAAGGCAATATGTTTGCTTGGAGATCGTAAAATGCTGAATGGATTATTCAAAGCAGTTATTGATTCAAGCTAAATTCTTACTGCTGTATAGTCAAAGATTTTAACACAAAGAAAACAACCTTACAAAAACAGGTTTAATAGGCTATCTTTATAAATAAAGATAGAATATGTTTACTTTATTTGCAGTCTCTTCTAAAATTGTATTGTAAAATGTTGTAGAATATCTAAATTATTATTAAATAATAACATTATTATTATTATTATTATTATTATTATTATTATTATTTATTGATGCTTTCTCTAATATGATACCATTAGGCGAATTGTCTATTCTGAGGCCTATAGGCCATAGGTTAATATTATCACACACACAAATAAAAATTCAGAATATCATAATAAATGAGCTTAGTAAAGTGAATGTGAAGCTACTGTTAGAAAAATATGTGTTACCGCTTCTAGGAAATGTTTCTTACATGCCATTAGACCACTCAACCACAAGAACCCATGCATCATTATTTATTTTAATACATTTAACAATTTAGTCAATAGCCATGACCAGCATTTAATTAAGAAGCACTCATAATTTACAAATGAGGTACAAAGAAAATATAATGTAAATAAAATGATCTGCATCGGGTGATTTTTTTAAAGTATAAAAGTGTATTTATACTTTTGCATAATTCACTTTTGAAAATAAGCAATTGGTGATTTCTGTAGCATCATCAAGCCTGTGATGCTGCTAATTAATCCAGGCATACCTTTAAAAATATTTGAAAACATATCTTTCAAGTGTTCATTTTCTCTGGAAAACGGCATTGTGCATCAAACGTACAGCCATAAAAAATGTCTTGCAAAAGAGAAATGATTTGGTATCTCCCAGGGTTAAATAACGTTGAATAGCTCAGTGCACATTAGAGATACAATCGGTCCGTGTTACATGGGAAATAGACAGTAGCCGTTGTACGGCAATGAACCTTTGTTGGTTAATGTAAAAAAAATGCGCCTATACCATTTCATCTTGCTTAATCGTGTTTAAATATAAACGATCTTTTAAACTATTTTTTAATATTAATATGCATCTCTGGTTAAGAAATTCGAATACAAATGTTTATATTTTTATGACCCAAATATGCAGGTAAGCGTGCCCATATTGGGTTATAAAACACTGTACTAGTCAATATGAATGTGTAGTTGATCCTGACAAGTGTTCGCTTTTGGCATCTCTGAATATTTGACAATTTGCATCTGTAATAAACAGCTTATAGGTACCGCACTGCTGCTTTAAAGCCGCGAAGTCTGATAAATGATGAGTGACAGGAGAACTGAAAAAGGGTCAGTGCTATTAACTTCACGGCATCTCAACTCCACTTAAACTTCTCCCAATTACATCTAGTGATGCAGAGAAGAAGAACCTTTCTCCCCTGACCCGCTTATTCCAAAACAACATTCATATCTTGCCCTGATTGCTTACCCAACAAACCCACATTCCATTACACGCTTTTTCTGTTAAAAAAAGAAAAAAGCTATCTATAAGGTGAGGAAAATGCCTGGCAGTTTGCGTCTCTCTCTTCTTCACCTTTACATTTTTGTTGCTCATTATTTACATTGTGTAATTGCATGATTTATTTAGCAGCTATGAAATTGTACAGTTTGGCTATAGCAGAAATACACTGCTGAGAACAATGTATCTATTGAGTGCACAGTGTGTAAATTGTACGGATAATTCATTATTTTTTATTCCCGAAGCTCTCGTTTTTTGTGATCTAAAGTGGTTATTTAAAAAAAATAAATAAATAAATCGGCGTGTCTGTCTGTCTTTATGTTCTTCTGTCTCTATGAATCCCAAGTGGAATAACATTATTTAATTCATTTTGGTTATTTTAAAAGTGATATACGTCCGCAAAATCGTATAATTTTTGACAATGTCGACTACATGTAAATAATTCATATTTAAACACAGCACTGTCAGACGTATTACCGATACAAATAATACACAGATCAGACAACATTCCCAATAATTGACAGCAGTGTTGATTAATTTCTAGTATTTTTTTTTAAGTCTTGCGTAAATGTAAGTTTTAGTTATTTCTGCGAATTGATAGCACTCATTTTTGTTTTAAACCAAACATGTGGGTTATATAAGTCACTCTAAAGTGAACCTATAAGCAACATTTGGTATTTTTGTAGACAATAAATATAAACAAAAAGTCCCACACATTGTTTTTCTAAATCGCATTTCATACACAGGCATACAGTGCAAAAACGTGAGTTATTACGGAACAATACATTTTTAAATAAAAAATCAAATGCATTTTAGTACAACAGGTACGTGTAATTGCCCTTATAAAACCTATAAGTATTGTGCATCCAAACGGTACTAATTGGATTTTGTGGTTGTAATGCTCTAATAAAAACACCTTTTTAATGATCACCATTAACTTAGCTTTTTGTTATTCAGCTACTGAACAACGAAGTGGCGGTTACGTTTAGACAGAAACTGAAATTTGTAAAAAAAAAAAAAAAGTGTGTGTGTGGAGGGGGGGGGGGGTATTGTTTCAAAAACCTTTTCTACCCAGGTATTTAATTCCAGTTGCTGATGAGATGGTAACGCTTAAAATGAATTTCCTTTGAAATGCAATAGTTTTCAATAATTATTGGTTAATTATTATTAGGTTTTGTTGGTGAAATATTTAAAATGTTTAAAAAAGAAAATACAGCTGAAGAGGGTCAAATTCATGTTTGTTCACAAGCAATGATACACCTAAACGCTTAATCTTGTTGTTCAGTCGTAGATTGTCTGTTTCCAATTTATAACGTTGCGTATCGGTCATATATTAACATGATTTAATTAGGGCCTATCCTATTTTACACAGTTATACGAAGTTACGATCAAATATTGAAACGATGTCTTAAATACATCATAATTCCCAGTATTCAATGTAGAAAATGTCCTCTAATAATGCTCCGATTTGATAAACGGAGAAGAAAAAGGTGTTTACTAAAGCGCTGTTAAGGTCAATCCGCCAGATAGCGCTGTAGGGCTATATATTTCAAGAATGAGCCCTTGTTAAGAGAAAAGTTAAGAGATTTTTTTTTTCCAATAGCAAAGTATAGTTCCATTTCTGTACTTTACATTTTGATAGCAAAACTATAGCTTTAAGATCACTGGTAACAAAAAACAAACAAACAAAAAAACAACATCCTCAGATGTTAGGAATGTAAAGTCGAAACTTTAACAACTCTGAGTCACTCAATCCACTTTATCCACTTTCAGGGACCCCAATCACATTGCAAGCGAGGTCATGAAAAGTTCAAACTGGTGAGGTAACATTGACTTATAAAAATGAAAAGAACGCGTAAAGCAGAATAAAAAAGGACAAAGACAAATATGAGAACCAACGTGAAAAAGTATAGGTCAAAATAAATCAATCAATGAATGAACAAATCAATTAATAAATAAATATGCCGAATGTGTAAAGCTCTTTAAAATCAAATACCAAAAGAAAAATGAAGCGAATCAGTTATTTGCTAAATAAACCAATTGAAAATACTACTACTACTACTACTACTACTACTACTACTACTACTAATAATAATAATAATAATAATAATAATAATAATAATAATAATAATAATAATAATAATGTGAAACATGTTAAAAAAAACATCACCATGTTGACTCGTTTTTCCATTGCTTGTTCTTTGGAAGGGTAGTCTATACCCGCCGAAATTCAACAGATAACTGCACTTGTGCCAACTTAAATTAAAAAAAAAAAAATTGCATTTAATGCCCAAACTGTTTAATGCTACTTCCAAGACTCCTTTGAAATATATACAAACCCTAACATCTTCATTTCAAAACAATCATCAGACAAGTGTAGCCGTATTTCCCCCACTAAATAGTCAGACGCTATTTGCATAATCTCAAACAATTATACAAACAAACAAACAAACAAGATTAAGGACGATGTAATTTGTTCGTCTGGTCAGGCGTCAATTGTCCCGACAGATGTATAGGTACTAAGAGGATTTAAACCACACGATTTTAAGAAACCTATATAGCAAAGGTATTTCTGAAAGTATTGGCAGACAGAAAAAGTAATAGGCTATGACTACTCACGGATCTCTTTTTGACACAGTAATCGTTAAACTACACGAGTTGTGTGTAATGGTTGCATATATTATATTAAAAAATAAGGTTATTATTATTATTATTATTATTATTATTATTATTATTATTATTATTATTATTATTATTATTATTGTTGTTGTTGTTGTTTTTGCTGTCATTATGTTTCTGTAAACCAATATAATTTTATTTATATCACAATTTAAAACAGTTGTTGTGCATAATGATAAATCGTAGTATTAATATTTGAGGGTTATATTCATATTTGGTCAAACCTATTTGGCTGTCTGAAAATCTACCGTCCTTGCAGGAGTGTCGTTCGAAGTTTGGTCAGTTTGCTATGGTGCACTTGTAGGATGTTACACGGAGTAGATCTTTAGCCCCATGCTTATCTTAGTTGTTTTTTCTTGAAATGGATCCTTTGCCCTTAATGAATACCCACACAGCTGGACAGCTCCCTCGGACACCAAGAGCACTAACCCTAAACTGACCCCAATATGACACCGCGAGATGAAATTGTACCGCCTGTTAAAGCCATCTTCAGCAAGGGCGAAATATCTGTTTGTTAATGGAGTTGCGCTTCTACACCGGACACTAAACCAGTCTAAATATGAGCCCCTTACTGAATATTCACAATGCAGTTGCTAGACGCGCGAAACAGGCTTTGGATTTACAAAGGAAAAGGTCTTTTAATTTGTTACATTTTTAACAATAAAAAAGGATGCAATTGTCTAAAGACAAAACATGTTAACTCTGTGTAACTTGAAAATACATTTTCAAATACATCGGTTTTGCAATTAATGTAAAATGTTGGCAGTAGGCTACGCTGATGCATTTTTGTCTAATTGCTACTCTGGGAATCGGATATTCATAATAAAAATGGCAAATGCACTATAATGTAATGTAATTAAAGAAAATACAATTAGAAGATATGTGTAGTTAAAATGTTGGACGCATGTATAATTTTAATTATCAAACAGGATTGCCATAAACTTTGTAAGAACACATATTACATTTTTTTAAATGTCACAAAATAGGTTTAACCAATAAACAAAATCAGATCAGATTCACATTGTGGGCCTACAAGTTTGTTATATGTTTAAATGTATCTGGCAATAGAAAAAGTTTAGTACATATTTCCCTGTTTATGTATCAGCTACGTTAACCTTTGTATTAAAAAAACAAAACAACAACAACAACAAAAAAACACAACAGGGCTTACTAAATACATAAAAAATAACAATGTATTTGTGACATACATTAATTACTATTTACATTGTCTTTAAATTAAAAAGGAAATTACAGACGGTTAATGAAAAATACAGTTTACTATAAACATGCAATAAACAAGATTTTTTTAAAGTAATAAAAGAAAATAATACATTTTTTCATACTTAGTAAAACGTGATTAACATGCACATATAACATAGATTACAGGCATAATCTATGGAATTTGCGACCGTTCGGCAAATCAAACCTTTTCTCTGTCAAATTTTCCATCAGATATTTCAAAAGTAAAAAAAAAGAACTTACATGCAGTGCTATTCTGATATTTCTATTCACCAAAAGGATTTGAAAGTACATCACATCTTATCTGCACAGTACATTAAAATAAATGTTGTTTTTTTTTGTTTTTTTTCAAATCTGACCAAGAACTGTTTTCTTTCAATCGCAGGTTCTCGAAGACTCGCCTACGTTACGACAGAATCATTCTTAACAAAGGACATACAGGTTCACTTACCATTCTAATCCCGGAAAAGTCAACCGTTAGTATACAAGACATATGCACAGGAGTATGTTTTAAACTGGAGGTCTCTTAATGAATGGTTGGTCGTCAATAGCTTGCTAAAAGTGCACATGAATGGCTGTTTTTTTTTTCTCTTCATGCTGCACTGCTGCGTTAGTCAGCAGCAGAGTTCCTTCACAGGCTATCAAGTTGAAATGTCCACTGCCGTTTGTCATCCCTGCTGTGTTACTTTTTTTCATGCAGGGATTGTTTTCCCCCTACAAACATAAGTGTTGTTATGATGCCCGGTTTAATCAAACAGTTTAATTGCTCTAGCTATCGCTACCACAATTCCGAGTACTCAATCATTTATCTTTTGGGGGGAGTTCATTGACCTCTTGAACCCCCTCCTCTCCCCATTCCCAGAACATATGTGACCAGTTTAAGCATCTAGACTGCATGTTTCATTTTAAAAATATGCCATGCAGAAACATATTTAGCAATGTACGTGAAAACCTATCAATATACTGTGATGTCATATGCACAACAGGGTACATTATCTCTGATGAAGCTAAATATTAAAGGGGATAGATGGCCTGGTTAAGGTTTTTGTGCGCAAAGGAGCGTGAACGCGACGGAAAAAAGGCCAAAGCTGCAGCAATCGATGGCAAGACCATTGCTCCTCCTCTAAACTTCAAGCATTCCCATGATTGATGATCTTAGGGAGCTTTGATAATTGACTACACTGAGGTAAGGCATGGATTTGTATCCAGGCAGCGGATTGGAGGAAAGAAAAAGCACACAAAATTACTTTCCCTACAAAAGGTTTTTTTTTTTTTTTTTTTTTGGAAAAGTTCATTTCGTGCTCAAAGGGGTGCGCCATCTCACTTAATTCGCTAAATAGCCATGGTGTAATTAGCAACACGATTAACAGGCATTACCGGCTGCAGCCACAACACAGATAACGAGTAAGCTTTAGCATCATAAATTTAAAAAAAATCAAAACGGGCGAACGACTCGAAAAGAAGTTTACATTCAGTTAACATTATCTGATTCTTTATTCTCTATTGTATATTTACAACGTGCTGCAACAGAAAGGTGTCGATTACTGCTATTATCATTATTTGTTTATTTATTTACTTTTCGTTTATTTTATGTTTTTATTTATGTATTTATTTTAATAGCCTATATTTGGTAAAATAAAAAATAAGGCGCGAAAGTTATTTTAAGAGTTGCAAATGTAAAAGGTGTCATTTTAAATATTGTTGTCGATGAATTTTAGATATTTTGTGTGCATGTGTGTTTATTATTATTATTTTTTGACTTTTAAAAAGTGTCTTAGTAAAATCGTAAATCATTGTTAGAGATGTATGTGAAGTAGGTTATATTTTTTAACTTGTCAAGGTATCAGATACATAATTATTTTTCCCCCACCAGTTTTGATTCTTGTTATCGCTGAACAATTGGTTTAGTTAAGATGATATGTTGTTTGGCTCCCCCCATGTGGAGTTGAAGCAGTCCTAATGCATACTCTGCATATCGGATCCTTTGGTCTCTCCTCTTTCAATAGCTGTTGTAGGACTGGCTATGGCCACCACTACTTCCGGGTTCCGTCATTTCATTCTCCCGCCGATCAGCGCTGCAAACTGACTCTGTTCTATAAGCAAGCTAGCAGCCAACCTGCCAACACTTACTGACACTCACTCATCTCAGAGAGAGAGAGAGAGGGAGAGAGCGAACGGGAGAGAGAGAGGCGAAATACCAACAGGGAAAGAGGAAAGATCTGAATTTCAATCTCTTAATTTCCATTGCGTTTTCTCTTTGCAGTAATAATAAAAAAGATAGCGATCCTAAGGCAAAAGGTGGAAGCGGAGTTGTTGGACGAAAACGGGCTGAAAGATTCCTCCTCTCTTGATCATCATCACCAACCATCATTCATTCATTACCTTGACAACCCCTGGCTTTGATTGACAGCTGGAGTGGCAAAAAGCCATGAGACACGACAGTTTAGTTACATGAGGGTTGTTGATGGGCCGATTGTAACCTTCAGTTTGGTGTTTGACATTTTTTTTTGCAAACGGGAAAACGAGAAAAAAATTCACAAACTCTTCTTGGCCACTGTGTTTGCTTTTTACCATATTGGAAAATAGGAGAAATCACTGAGTTGGTTGAAAAAGGAATCTTTCCACTAAATCACTTTCTAACCGGACTGGGATATTAAATATACGACTCATCCAGGAGTTTATTGGAGCGCAGACTGATGGCGCAAAGGGTAGGTTTAAATCTCCAACACTTACCTACTACAAGTCCACTATAAAGAGGGCCTCTCCGATTGCACTCTTCTGTTGATGATGGCGGCTCATATTAAAAAACAATAGAAAATAGATTCATAAATAATTTTATTTTACGCTTTTCAGTGATGATCTGCTCCTTCCCCACCTTCATTTCAGTTTTTGGTTAACCGGCGCTCTCTCTGCTAAAACACAGAGCTGTTTTCAAAAGGGGTCCATAAGTAATTTGCTGGTTTTATGAAACTCACGGAGAAGAGGGATTGCATTTTAGAAATGTTTCTGGTAATTTCAGACCTTTTCATTTTTTGCTCTTTCCTGTCTTATTAGGCTCGTCCTCTTCTCTTGGCGAATCTTTGCGTGTTATTTTCTTTTTTTTGTGCTTTTTGTCTTCTTTTTTTTTACGTTTATGTCTGCTTTATTTTACAACAGATGATTTCAGTACAGAAGTCATCGCTTGTTTTACAGCTGTTTCAGTGCTTTTTCTACTTGTTTTTCTTTGTTCTATTTGCTTACCATTTATTATATTCTATTCTTTTTCAGTACGATGAACTACCCCATTATGGTGGAATGGACGGAGTGGGGGTACCAGCGTCTATGTACGGAGACCCTCACGCCCCCCGGCCGCTACCGCAGGTCCACCACCTTAACCATGGGCCGCCGTTACATGCCAGCCAACACTATGGAGCACATGCACCCCATCCAAACGTAATGCCAACCAGCATGGGATCTGCTGTCAACGATGTTTTGAAGAGGGATAAAGATTCCATTTATGGGTAGGTAGACAAATAAAACTCTTAAACAAAAGTTTTACGCTTAAACTAAGAGTTGAAAAACAACTTTAGCATTTAAATGTGTAAAAGTTAAAAACAAAAACCAATATGCATTTCTTTTTTTTTTTTTTTGTCTTTAGAATTCTGTGCAACATTATGTGACTAGCAGAACATGCCACTTTGCAAACTACTTTTTTTCAGAATTATTATTTGAAAAAAAAAGTGTTATTTACATTTTACACTTTTAAGGAGGAGTAGTTTTCAACTTTTATTTTTTTGTTGCCAGAAGGAATTTTTGTTACAGATAACCACAGTAAAGAAAACTACTGTAATATCTGAGGAGCAAAAACAAAGCAACACATTTACATTTTCATGCACCTGGCAAGCGTTAAATTCAAATGCATTTTATTTGTGGAATATTTTGTTTAAAGAGACAATATTTTGTCTAAAGAGGCAACATATAAATAATTTATGAGTAAATTAATTCAGCGCAGAATTATCATTCCTGATAAATGCTACACGTTAAAGTAATAAGCAACATTACAATATAACCATATTCATTCAACTACACAAGTCATAACAGTGGAATTGAATTTGTACTTCTTGTATCTGTGTAACACATGTTGTTATTGCGCAACATGTCTATTGTTTAATTTAACCCACAATTGCCATACTCTGAACTTCTGGTAATACAAGTAATTGTTGCTTTTGTAGTTTGGGAGTGCTAAATAACAGACAAAATAAAATAAAAAAATAAAAATAAAAAAAACGTTACCACATGGTTAGTTTACTGTACTACAGGTTTATTTATGTTTTTCAATGTGAAGTATTTAAGTTGTCGCTTAGCTAAAGTTATAAAATGCTATTTTGAGACTGCTCTTTTCCCCGTTGTAGTCACCCGCTATTCCCCCTGCTCGCGCTGGTTTTTGAGAAGTGCGAGCTGGCGACTTGCACACCGCGAGAGCCCGGCGTTGCAGGCGGCGATGTCTGTTCATCCGACTCATTCAATGAGGATATCGCAGTCTTCGCAAAACAGGTCACTTTTCTTTACATTTGAACTTCCCAGTGTCTCAGTCGTGGCCTCGATTTGCGCTTACCTGTTTTTTTTTTTTTTTTTTTTTTTTTTTTTTTTAACGTTTTATAAATAGTTTTGGTAGTTTACTACTGAAACCCATGGCAACAGCAAAGTCGCCTGCTTTTCAATATACACATGCAATTAAATGCATTTTACACGTCCTTTTTGGCTAATGATATTGTTTATGATATATTTAATGATATGTATGTGTAGTACATTGCGTAAAGTATTGCAGCTTTTCAGTTGGACTTTGGTTAAGTTTAAAAACGAAAGGACTGGTCGATTAAACAGATCGAGCTAACCAAGGAACTAACTAATGTACCTTCCGTCCACTATTTTAGGTTCGAGCAGAAAAACCTTTATTTTCATCTAATCCAGAGTTGGACAATTTGGTAAGAATGTTATAAATGGTTATATTTTATACACTGCACAGACTTAACTATAGACATAACTATGCACATAAGTGACTGTTTATTTTCAAAGCGCTGCGTTTACTTTGTCAAACGGAACAAAGATATTGTGTGTGTGTGTGTGTGTGTGTGTGTGTGTGTGTGTGTGCGTGCGTGTGCGTGTGCGTGTGCGTGTAAAAAGAACAACATGAATGTTTCTTAGGGAGATCGCTTTGAAGTGTACAGCAAAATCCGAAGGGGTGTTGCATGGTAATGAATTACATAGGAGGAGGTTGAGCTGAAGGAAGTTACTGCTTAGTATCACTGTTTTACATTTCAAAACAATTATTTTGTTAATTTGGACTATTCTCAATGTGAAAACATGCAGTATCCAATAAAGGCAACTGGTGTATAGGATATTCAAAGATGTGGTTGCTGAAGTTCCGATATTATTTCGCTGTACCCACGGATCCACAAGCGACTTTTGTAAAAAAAAAAAAAAATTATAATAATAATTGCAAAAAGTTTTACATCGATGCATACCAATACAACTTTTTTTTTTTTTTTTAAAGATTATAATATATAATGTTACCATGTGCTTAAAACTCAAAATCAACAGTTTTGCTTTCCGTCGTGGTTTCATAATGTTGTTTATTCATTACTTGCTTGAACGAGTTAATCAACACATGAATATGTTATTAATTAAAATATTTCTAACAGTTCTTTTTTAATATATATATATATATATATATATATATATATATATATATATATATATTCATTTTTATTTATTTATTTTACACAGATGATTCAAGCCATACAAGTATTACGGTTTCATCTTTTGGAGTTAGAAAAGGTAAACTAAGAGTTTTTATTATTATTATTTTTTATATATATATATATACATAGAAGACAATGTTTGGAAATATTACATTATTTAAAAATGTAATATTTAAATTCTGGTCATAATTGTATACCTTCTCTGCAGCGGGGCTTTAAAATAGACCAATTTTTTATTTATAACGTATGCTACTATTTATTATTATTATTATTATTATTATTATTATTATTATTATTATTATTATTATTATTTGATAAACAATGTGTGTGTTTTGCTCAGACAGTCCGTCAGAACAGATATTAAATGAATTTCCACAGTCAGAAATGAGCTGCAGTTTTAGAAGCATATAGCGGTGCATTGAAAGAAACTATCCAAGTATGCAATGGGTGTCTGATTGCTTGATTATTTTTTTTATGTAATAGAGCTGCAACAATATATCAAACCACTGCAGCGTCAATTACAGCAAACAGCAGAAAACAGATTTAAAAATAATAATAATGAGCGAAAGTCAGTTACAGAATATAGGTGTTGTTATGTAGGGACATGTTTTAATAACAGCTGTAATCATATCTTATTTTATTTTTTTGTTTAGTTATATATGTATATGCTCCAGAGATATCCAAATTATGTTTTAACATAGAGATGTTATCATAAAATCCTATTCTGCTCCATGAATAGCTCTTCGGGTTTGACATGGTCTCTTTTTTCTGACTTTCAACTTGTTGCTCCAGTCTCCTGAGAATAATAACTGCAGCAACAATTTCACTATTGTTTCCTTGCCTGCGACTGTTATGCCTCTTAATTATAGTTATTCTTGGACTAGATCGCTGGGTTTTCTTTCTAAAGGTATTTTCTTTTGCGTTTAGGTCCACGAGCTGTGTGATAATTTCTGCCATAGGTACATTAGTTGTTTGAAAGGAAAAATGCCAATCGATCTAGTTATTGACGAAAGGGATGGCAACTCAAAGTCGGACCACGAAGAGCTTTCAGGATCTTCAACAAACTTAGCTGACCATGTAAGTTGCTGGGGTTTTACATTTATGTTTCTCTGTTTAAACCGCATTAATTTCTTTTTTTTTTTTTCTTTTTTTTATGGGCGTTAAGTGTTTTGACTAGGTTTAGCTCACTGCTTTCTGTGCATGTTTTGTAATTTTTCGCCGCAGTTTTGTCTTTTCACTTGAAAGGATGTCTTTAAAAAGTAGTGTAAATGCTCATTTACAATCCTTGTGATTTTGTTCATTTCCTTTTTCCGATTCTGGAGAAAGGGTGTCGATAGTTCAGGAATCGGATATACTCACCGCGACTGAACTTTTTCCTTTTCCCCTCGTAGGCTGCTTTTATACTGTTTACCTATTTATAGATCTTAATCCAATACCATGATGTCGACACGGACTATTACTACGTTGAAATAGCTAATTGATTATGATGTGCGTGATTAAAGTAATGGCAAGCATTAGCCTGTTGCTTTTGTAGTAAATCGTAAACTGTACAATCCCTCAGATAGCCGTATGCATGCTGACACTTGTCGCTGCGTTGTGCGGATTGACTTTGTTTTTCAGAACGATAGATTTTAAAATGTTGAGTGATAATGTTAAGTGCAAAGCGATGTTTATGTTAATTTTGATTATCTTGGTAGCATAAGGTGTTTTTTGTTTGTTATTAAACTTTTTAATCTTGAGAGTTTAAATCAAGAAGGAGAATTGCTGAATTAAAAACTACACGCGAGTGTACAAGAGGCACACACATTGAGAAGCAAGCATTCAAACGGAAAGGGCTGCAGTTGAGAGTTACCGTTCAGGTTATAACCTGGTTGATTGGATTTTGTTGGTTGGGATGATCAAAATATGAATGGGTGCTTTTTTTGAAGCAACGGTTTAATATTGATTAGGCCGCCATTGTAGTAGTGCTGTTGCAAATATCATGTTATTATCAAAATAAATGTAAAAGCAAGACTATACAATCAAGGAGCGGGTACAACTCAGTGTAAATCATCTGCGCAGCTGTAAATACGGAAAGCGATTTAGTACGGAAAAAAATCTCGTGCATCTGCGCAGTATTGTACACTGCATATATCAGTTATAAATTTAATGCGTTGTGGTTAAATGATCATGTGAGTGAAGATGATTCCATTTCTGTTTAAGATTAAAGTGGTATGTGGTTAACAGTTTTTTACAATTGAGAGTACAGTGGCCTACATTCACTGATACTGTGACGGATTGATATCTATCAACTGCACATGCTCAAGCCTATTAGGCATTACGGCAGATGTAAGTGTTATGCAGAGTCGCTTGTAATATTGGAAAATTGGTTTAGATTGGCGTTCTTATTTACAAAGTTATTGGGAAATTGCAGGGCCTTGCAGGGCCTTATCAACTTCATTTTCAGCTTGAAACTAGGGTTTGTTTCAAGTGTAAGTGTAGAAATGAGGCATGCTGTTGTTTATACTAAAGTCAGAGATTAGATAAACTAGCCTGTTTAGTTTCGTGGCAGATGGCAGTTGCCCAAGCCAATTGTTCCATTATAATATTCAAATTTAGACATTGCAGTCGGACCATTGTGTAAAGTACTACTTTGATAATTTAATAATTAAAGGTGCCAACAACAAACCTGAGTGTGGATGACAACCCATTTATCTTCAACCCGTCAAGGGTTACCACTTCATTAGGTATTTTAGTTTAGAGCCTTTTATATCACTGGGATTTTAGCTATGCATTTTACTAGCGCTATTTGTTCTCAAAGAATCAGTCATCGGTCCAATAAGAACACGATCTAGAAACTTGAGGACAATATCAAATATGCACAGTTTGCTTTAGTTTGGAGAGTAAAGGCTTTCATTTTTAAGCTTACGGAAAAGCAGATACATTCCCTAAGTAAGGCTTACCCTCTAACAGTTTGAGTTTTAAACTGATTATAATATGGTGCTATAAATTAAATCTAATCTGTCCCATATGAAATGCATTAAAATGTTTAAAGTGGAGCTAATATTGACTAAAGCTGTTCTTCATAGTTTAAGAAGTGTAGGTTTATGCAAAATAAAAGTGTGTGTGTGTGTTTTTTTAATATTACAAACTGATACTGCCCATATTTTAATTACCGTGCAAGGCATCTGTATTAAGTTTTTTTTGTGCAACATAATGAAATATACAAATAAAAGTTGAAAATAATGGTTACATAAAATCAAGCAAAGGGTTTAGCCTGAAGTGTAATTGGGTTAGGTTATGGGACATGGGTTACTTCACACACACACACACAAAAAAAAACATGCTGAACTTGTTGGTTTAGAAAACGTGCAAAATACCATTAGTTATATTTTTAAACATAACAAGGGTATACTAGACTACAATACACCATGTTCCTTCTTTTACAAGGACTGAATATTTCCACAGCAGAAATATTAACAAGCCTGTCTAAAAACACGTACAGACACAAAGCCAGAGGTGAACTTGTGCTGAGTTTACGCTAATCTGAAAATAAACTTCAGATTGAAATGGGGAATAATGGGCAACAGACAGGTGTGGAAAGAAATGTGCTGTTTGACGACAATAAAAGTTTTTTTAAAAAAGGGATTTTTTTGTATAATTCATTACTAGCTTCTCTTTTCGGCACAGAGGGAGAGGCAATCTAATAGTTAGGTATGCTAATTTATTTAGTTTGACTCTCACACGTCCATTTTTCTTTTCTTTGATATGCATTTTTAATACATAGCCCGAGGCTAGATCTCATTTGGTGAAAGTTGGCGTAGTGTAGATGATGAGCCACTTCAGAACGAAGGAGACAGCCTGTTTTCTTTTTCTTTTTTTCCCGTTACCTGATGGTAGGCAGTAATCAGGGTCCTCTTATTTGCAGTTGGAATGCTCTATTGTCTTTGAACCGATTGCTTTAGACCAGTGTCAATGAAAAGATGTCCTTTTGTACACCTTTTTGGTGGATGTGATTTTTTACATCTGTTGCCCTTCCCCCTCTCTCTCACATGCCTCTATTAAGTAATAACAATAACTTAGTCCCTCTAGAATTCACAGTGATAAGCACTGGTTTATTGTTTGCTATTTCTATCGGCTAAGCTGTTCTTCAAATTATTCAAGCTTTTTTTCCCCCAAAGCCATAGTTGGAAGTGCAAATTAATTGTAACTGACTATCATCTCCTCTGATGAACAGAAACAACAGTCCATGTTTTTGTATACCTTTCTGTAGGTGTGTGCTATTTTCTCATTTTCTTAAGGTGACACATGTGTTTAGCACAGAATGTATTTCCTGGCACACCTTGTAAAGCGCCCTGCTTTTCATACACCTATTACTGGTATCGTTTTTGGTCCTCGTTTTTTTTTTAATCTTCTGCTTAAGGCTGTTGGATGTAATTACTAAAAAGGCTACATATAGGTTATCAAAGCCACACACGAGCTGAACCAAAACATTTCTACTATGCCTCGATTTCATTTGTTGTCATGAGAGACTGCCAGCAAAGCAGATTTATCAGTGTTTATGTAAAACGTGTAGCACAATAATGTTTTTGTGTTTGTGCCCAAAGAGAAAACTATATTGGCTGTGGCATTTTAAACCACGCAGCACGTCCTTACTTTTCCACTTTATTTGCATTTTCTTTTG
Organism: Acipenser ruthenus; assembly: GCF_902713425.1. Classification (NCBI taxonomy): domain Eukaryota; kingdom Metazoa; phylum Chordata; class Actinopteri; order Acipenseriformes; family Acipenseridae; genus Acipenser; species Acipenser ruthenus. The sequence continues at coordinate 25,533,804 of NC_081203.1, forward strand.
TCTTCAACAAATGGAATACCTTCTATCTGGGCCAACTCAAAGGCATGGCTCTGCATTAAACTCCCTGTTGTAAACCTGATATCTGCATTTCTGTATATTAAGGGAAATGTAACATGTGCAATCAGCTTTGTTTCTACATGTAAAGAAAACACTGTTACATGTAACACGTGAGTAAGTTTATTGTTTCAAGCATACATTGTAATGTTAATGTATATCACCATTTTTACTCCCCCAGTGCTTTATAAACGACAGCATTGCAATATCTTCCATATTAGCTGCGTTTTTTATAAATTGCCATTGCTTACTAGTACAGTGCCCGTAAATGCTTACCTTTAAGTGAGATTTCAATTGTAAACGTAATTAATAGCAATTGCAAAACTATCTAAAGTGAAAAATAGACACACTACAGATTCCAGATACAGTAAATATTCATTAACATATTTGGTACTCTGTCCCATAGTAACACTATCATATTTAAACCCAGAAAATAGGTTTTACCACATGTTGTTATTAGACAGTTATTTGTTATAAATTATAAGATAATATTTAATTTTCCACCCACTAGATCATTTATTATGTTATAAATATGTCTTTGCCTAATAGAAAAGTAAGGTTCATTTTAGCTGCTATGTGGAATTGCTATATAATTATGTTTTAAATTATGCCAAAACATGTAAGAAGTTATCTTGACTATAGGTTGAGGCAAGACATTCTGTAACATATACTTCTCCTAAGATTTATAGGTGAATGATGTGTTTTACGCCAACAATAAGCGCTGCTTAGCATTTAACTTCCCCAGCATTGTAACAGTATACAGTGGCATTGAAATCTTTGACCTGCTGAACCGCCTCCCTGGGGGGAAATGACAATTAGTAAATAAAAAGTATATCTCAATAGAAGATCTCTATGTGGTTTTGACTTCTATTGCCTGCCAGTAAAAAAAAGGTATATCCCTTTAAAAAAAACACTTTGATAGGTAAAATTGTTTACATTTCCCAATACTGGGGTTTCACCTTCTACTGAGGAGGAACGCATCTGATTTCCTTCATATACCAAGAGACCTATATCCTTCCTCTGCTCTTTTCTAGCTTTAGCAAAATTCAATGATGGTGCTAAATCAATTTTTTAAATTCCAAGGGACGAATACACTGGCAAAATTGTGTTTTCCAGGCAAGGCGGTGTGTGTAAATGAGAAACGGTGGATAGCGACAGTGTTCTCCTGTGGCCTAGCTAGTACAAGCTTTCCCCATATTGTCTCCTGCTTTTATATTAATTACAACTTGCATTATCAGCTGTAAGTCTGTAACCTGGCAAATAGAAAATGCTGCCCCTGGAGACCTAGCTTCTTGTATCTATTTTCCATCTACTTCTATTGTGCTATGCTTGGTGTTTGCTTCCTTTCTCTGGGTAACTGCGCTCTTTAACACAATTAGGAAAGAGCAAGGAATGAACCATGTTTGACTCCTAATAATTATTGAAGCTATTGGGAATTGTTGCATGCATGCAATGCTTTTGCCTTTGCACTTTAAATTGCATCTTTGAGGCGGATGTTGACGTAGTTTCACGACTTCAACTTAAATGGACTTTTAAAGATATTGAAAATGGTTTTAATGCTACACCTTCAGCTAGTCAGGAGCCTTGTGTATTAAGAGATTTACTGAATAATTAATATCAAAGTAGTGAAAGGAAGTAACTGTGGGATTTAAAAAGTGAATGCAGAGAATTGTTAGAACTGTCTTTAAACACACAATTTAAGAAATGTACTCAAACAGAACATATGTAAAATATGTAATATTCTGTGTTTAAACCATTTACTTATGTTTGGCTCCTAGAATTATTTAGCATAGTGAATGTCTTAGAATGCCTGGCACTTTTCTATTTTGTATAACCAATCTACAAGTAAAATCACACAGTAAATATACAGCCCCAAACCAAAGTAGTCAATCCTGCACAACGAACAATGACGTTTAGCAAAGCGAAGGCCAGTATGAAGGGATAGGCAGCAGTGGGTGTTTTTATCTGCAGGATGTTGCACCCAGTCATTTTCTTCCCTAAGAACAACAACAGTGCATTTTCAGAACACAAAGTCTAGCTTGGCCTAGATAGATTGTATGATGTTGTTTTTTGTGGGTTTTTTTTTAATGCCATTTGCCTTGAAACATAAAGGAGGTGTTACTGGATAATTAATGTCATTTTAACATCTGTGGTAGGGATCTGTAGAAAAAGATGGCTTAAAAGAGACCTCAGTGCAAAAATTAACATCACTATGCCTCATTCCCAAAACCTTGGCCTAGGTGAACATGTTGCAATTATTCCGTTTTCTAAAAGAACGGTTCTTGCTCGTTGTTGGAGGGCTAAATTCATGCCGAGCTATTGTTTCTGCTCTTTTTCATGTAATTCTTCAAGCTCTTTATCTGATTACCATCCGGCAAACAGCTGACGCTAAGAGGCTGCAGAGGGCTGAAGAGCCCCTGTCTGCTGTTTGCCTTCAGCTTGAAGCTATTTGAGTGCTTTCCTAACTTGCAGATAAAAAGGGTAGCTCATAGGCACAGCTCCGGCACAAGCGCTAGGCAGGAGGGAAAGTTGTTAAATCTCTGTGTTTTGCTCCTGACTGTTCCAGTGCTGGTTTAACAACCTAGCTTTTAACGCAGGACTCTTTTAAAGATTTTCATCTTAGAAATAAAAGAAAATGGTAATTTTTTTTTTTATACAACATCCTTTTTTTTTTACAGTGGGTTGAGGGGGGATTTGTTCTTTTCTATTGCAGAGATGGTGTCAGTCAATGCCATATTGTTGTCACATGCAGGTGACATGTACAAGTGCAGGGGCAGGCCTGGGGCTGATCTGTTTCATGTGTTCTGTCTCTCCTTTCTGCCAGAGGAAATGCCATCTCTTGCCTGCCTTCATGTGGAGCTGATAAAGCTTTTTTTTCCTGTATAGTAGAAATCCTGTTTTCCGTTAAGCAACAGCAGGGTATTGGGAATGACTAGGGAAGGAGAGAAGGACCAGGAGGAGAATACACTCAGCAGCGTTGCTCTAAAGCTGCAACTTTCAGTTTTCAGCACTTATCTCTTTGAAAAGCACGCTTTCACTCCAGGAATAAAATAGCTGTTTTTGTTATGTTGTGAAAGAGAAAGATTGTTTTGCTTTTTTTTTTTTGCCAGAACAGCATTGGTAATCCTTTAGTGATACATGTTGTTGTATAACTTTTTTTTCCAACTTTAACAGGATGTTTAAACCTCTGGCATTTTCTACTAAATATGATTATAGTTCCATACTTTCTTGTTAAAGATATTAATTACGTGCATGCATTTTCTATGTTTGGACTTTTATATACATTACTATCCTAACTGTTTTTGTTGTTTTTTTTTTAACTTCATTGAGGTGCAACCTATTTAGTGAAAATAAGTCAGAATAATGAGATTTCTAGTGAGAATTGCCATAACATAGTGTTTAATACTGTTTAAAACTTTTAAAAATTTAAAGTGAACATATTACTAGAAATATAATACAGTAACGTCAGACCATTTTAAAGTGGAAATGACATTTGTTGTGCAACACCAGATCCTTGAGACAGTGCTTGTTGTAAAGAAATTAAACAGTCGACTGATCCTTGAGGCGAGTATGTACAGTGTATTGCAAGCTCGTCCTCTGTGACTGTAATATGTTAGAGACGCTAATGTGGTTCCTTTGCCTTATTTCCCCCCACTCTACTTTCTGTTCCTAATCTGCTGCTGGAACTGTATCTGTGGAAAAAATTCCTTGGCTTCCCCTCACCAGAACCCAGCGTCTTGGAGAGACCATGATGATGCAACCTCCACACATTCGGCAGGCACTCCAGGGCCCTCCAGCGGGGGCCATGCTTCCCAGAGCGGAGACAACAGCAGCGAACAAGGTAAGAGGTCAACCCTTTTCACCTTCTCGCCAAGCAGGCATGACTAAAATAACTTGAACTGTTATTATATTAGTACACGTGTTATAATGGTAATATTGGTATGAATGGTTGGGGTGTACTCACCTGTGTATGTCGTGCCATTTCCTTTCACACACACACTTACAGTGTATCCACAGATCACTTTAAAATAAAAACATGGAATTATTAGTACTATACTGTATTTGGGGTTCATATGCTATTACCCAGGCTGGATGATTATTTAATCTAAAACCAGAACTTAAAGCATGTGAGTTGTATATTAGTTTATTTATATAATGAGCACTGCTATGCCAGATACCTTTTTTTTAACTTGTTAGATGTAGTCATGGTCATTTACTTTGTTCATATCTCCAAGCAACAAAAACCTGCTACTGCTTTACATTACAATACAATGCTGGATAATTTGTGGTATTTATCATCGGTGGAATGCTTTAAACACAATATCAATTGTAGTTAACAAACGCTTCCCATGCAGCTACATATGAAAGATAATCCTGATTTCATTAGTGTATGGCTGCTCTTTGTTTTTTTTCCTTATGTCATCACTGCTAGGCCAGGAGGAAAAAAAAAAATCTGCAGCGTATTGATTATCTTACATGCATAAGTACAAGTGACCTGTAATCCACCAAGCTTTTATCGACTGAAGCCTGGTCCAGCCCCAGAGCTGTTGATCAATGTAAGAGAATACACTCTCTGTACTTTGCATATAACGCAGGCTAAGAGAGTGACTGGGTAAGGTGTTAAATATAGCCTTAATAGAACTCTAACCACGAAAACATCTTCTAGAAACAAAAGGGAAGAACGGGAAGCTGATTTAATGTCTAATGAGGCCATCTTCCACAGAGTTGTTTTGTGCAAGGCTTGCTCTGACCTTTTGCTTTGCTCAGGAGCCCGACACTTCATTTTTCACATTCTTGCAATTATGTTAACGCTTGAAGCATTTTCGACTCTAACTCTGCTAGCAGCACCAGGAATAACTTGACACTGTGACTTACCTCAGCTCCCTCTTCACCCCTCTCCCCAGCAAATTCACAGACCCCAAAACCAGTTTCATTAACAGGTCAATAGGACTGAGATGTTTTTCAAATTGCCTGGTTTGGTTCTGTTATGTTGGGTCTGATACAGAGGGGATTGAGATTGCAGGAAGACACAGAAGAGCAGAGATAGCCCTTGGGTTTTATCAGGGAAAAGCAGCATGTGAAAATCCCTCTGCTGTGCATTAAAAGGTGTGCAGCTTGAAAATCAAACCATTTCCTTCAAACAAAAGTCTCAGAAGCCCCTTTGGGTCCTGCGTTTCCTTTGCACTTTCCACAGACTGCTAAAATGTTTTTGGTTACATAATGTCTGCAGAAAGGCCTGTCAATAATTGCTGCAATGGCAAGCTTCTTTTTGGTTTTTATGCTGCTTTTAATTAAGTCATTTATTTTTACAGGACAGTTTTCATTATGAAAACATATTTACACATTACTGTTCGATGGAGAGGTGACTTGTTTATATTTATTACAGTATGACATTAGACAACTTTACATTTTTTAATTGTGCAACACTTAAGTATGACTGAGTGAATGTCATTGAAAAAAGCAGAATTTTACAAAAACAACTAACATTTCTATACTTTTAGCATTATAGTTATTTTAAACATTTTCATTTTTTCATTGTGCTTTGATGCAGTGCCTGGCTTCAATTCCAGCCCAGTTTGTTCAGAGTAGATTTCTGTGGGAAAGATTAATTATCAGCTTGAGGGCGAAAGCAACACATATACTGAGTAAGATACAGCAGCTTTTCCAGGTTAAAACTGTCACTGCTGATAAAAGGTTAAAGTTTTTATATTTTCGGCAATAATATGTAATTATTATTTTTTAAATTATGTTATTATTCAAAATGAAAGCAAACTTGAGGCAGTACAGATCAGCTGCAAAACAAACATTTTATAGCATAGTAAGATCAGGAACAAGGTTTTTGTACTGCGGGTCTATGAAAGAATTGTGTGATTAGTAAAGGAAACTCAGGAATGCCTTTTATAAAGAATCTACATTACATATGTGTTAGATGTTAGCATTGATATATGTTATTTTTAATTCTGTTTCATTTCTCTGAGACCTTTTATTGTTTCCAATTACACATGTGGTTGCTTTGTATGATAGAAATGTGCCATTGTATTTTACACTGTGTTGAAGGTATGAAAACTATTACTGAGGCAAGTAGAATATGCTTGCCTAATCATTAGCTATGCATGAGAGAAAAAATGATGTTGACATCTCTGATGTGAGGTCATTGTAAAGGGCCTTCCTTACAATTCATTTTTTGGTTAAAAAAAAAAAAAATTCAATTTTGTACATTTTGCAGCAATTGAACAATCCTTGCACTGTGAATAGGCAGAATTCCCAGAAAAACTGAGACAATTGGCCCAGTAACTGCTTAGCTCACCCTGCAAGCTGAGTATATGTTAACTGCTGTGCTGCCAGCTTTAGTTAGCTTGATTCATTAAATAGTTCCATTTTCTCTAGCATGATCACTGGTTAACTTTAGAAAGGTCCGATTTCGGGATATCCGAGACATTGCCAGCAGTAGGCTTTGCAGTAGGTAATGCAAACTGAATGAGCTTTACTAATGCATTCTCTGACGTTTTGAAAGACTTAATTCTGTGAATAGTAAAAAAAAAAAAAAAAGTGGTTGGAATTTTATCAACGTGACAGGGGCCTTGTTGCATCTCTAGCCTAGCCCTTAGTAAATGTGAAAGGATGTCTCCTGGTGCTGGTTTGAGTTTAATTTAGAGTAGTAATTAAACCTGAATACTGCCTCATAAACAAAAGATAAACAATAAAGCAGCCACATTCCCTGCTGCTTGATAGCCTTCTTTCCCAGCTGTTTTAGCACTGATAATTTTTACACAGTGAACTAGCTAGTGCAGAATGTTGCCGGTACAGTGCTGGGGTCGGGGGATGAGCTCTAAACCACAACAAATAACAGAATACAAAGGATATCTCTTTATATACAGAAAGAGAGCCAGATAAACAGGGCAGGTTCAAACAATGCCGTATACAGCATGTATATTTTGCATGACACTGAAGCCTAACAAGGTACATAACTTTGATACCTGTCACATTTTACTGTTACTAATTACAAAACAAACTCTTATTTACCTGTTTTTGAAGAAGTGTAACTGCCAGGTATTTGTTGCAGGCTTTTACAAAATCAGGAGCCATTTTTTTTGTTGGGTGGGGTAATTGTTGAAAGCTGAGAATAGTTGCTCTGAATAAAAAAAAAAAAAACAGAGGGATACTTTCATGATCCCATTAGCATAACAGTGGGTAAATTATTCATGCCAAGTGCCAATTCTATGGGGAAAAGTATAGTTAATGCACATAGTTTTAAAATGTATCCCTTTCTGAGACCGAAATTCTTGCTTGATTCAGCATTCAGCCGTTTACGGGAAAGCTCTGGTGGCGTGTTAGAAGCAGTTTCAGGGGTGCTTTGAGGATCTTCTCTCAGTGTGCTCTCCTCTCAATAAAGACCATCTGGCCTTGATCCAAAAGGTGATTAACCAAAATGATCAGCTCTTGTTGCATTGTTACATGCCCAATACTCTGGATTAAAAAGAAAGAAAAAAAAAAAAACACTGGCAGCTAACGTCATCTTCAGCCCACCACCCCCCTTGTAGATTGTTGCAGTATTCAGAGGTTCCTCAGGCGTCCGTGGTATCAACATGTCTGTATTGGCCATAATCATGAACAGGTTGTGTATACGGCCTTCTCTGGGTTGCTCTGTGTTCTGAAGCCGGAAAACGAGTCATATTAACTGGGTCAGGCTAATGTGCAAGCTAATGTTCAATTGGACATGGGGAAAGAATTACTAAAATTATTCTTACAACAGCTGAGGAGAATGTCTGCAATGAGCCATTAGGGAAAGCTGAGTTTTGTGCATTTTTTTTTCTTGTGCAGATGAAGTCTTAATTTTCTTTGAAAAGAAGAAAAAGAAACAGGAAATCCTAATGAAAGAATGAAACCAAGCAGGGCTTTTTTTTTTTTTTTGGAATAATATCAACTTTGTACAAATCTACTACACTAATGCTACAAGTAGTGCTTTGAGCATTGCAACTGTAATGTAATACAATGTCCGAAAGTGAAACAAAAACAAGTATTATAAAATTAGTATTATAAACCATGAACTAAACAACCTAGTTACTGGTAATTTAATAAGAACCCTTTCAAAGTTATTAGTTGTGGGTGGAATTTGCCAACCAATTAGCAGATGACCTGCAGATCAGCCAAGCACTCACCTCTGAAGAGTGATAATCCAACAGCACTCTTCTATTAGCTAAACTTTGGGAAGGGGGTGGGGTGGGGTGCCCACAGGCAGCATCTCAAATGCTCTGTCTTGGTAGGTCCCTATTATGGCTGAGAGAGGGGTTACAAAGGCCATCTTTTACAAAGGCACACCTGCAGGATGACTTTAAACCCTGCCTAGGCACTCCCCCAATAGCATTTAAGGTGTGCTTATTTGGGAATTAACCCTGACTCCTGGGCTTTAAGTTTCCTTATTTCTTTTGTGTTTGTCTGACTGCCCTTGCTGCCTTTTCACTTTTCTTTTTTTTTTCTTTTTTTTTTCTTTTTTTTTTGGCTTTCTTTCTTGGCGTTTAATCCCTACTCTGTCTTTACATCTAAACATTGCATAGCTGAGGTCCTTTTTTTAAATATTTGGACGTAATCTAATAGCTTCTAAGAAATATCTGGCTAGAGAGGAAGGGTGGGGTGGAGGTTACGAAGTGGATTCTAAATTCCAAAAGGCAGCGCTACCCTACAGGTACTACTTAAACAATGTGCTTGCAGTGGGTGTAAAATAATACAGCTTTATTTTATGAGCTTATGCAAATTTCCAAGGTATTATTGAGATTAGCACATTTGATAGTTAAAGCAGTGTCTGGTTCCTTGCCTCTTAAAACATGCCCATGCCTATTTTACAATATAGCTGTCCTGTTCCTTTTTTGCTGCCAGTGTTTTAACTGATTAACTTGTTTTTGAGAGTGGGGAAAAGCAGATGGATGTATATGATTTGACAGTAGTTAGAGCCGCAGCTCTTGTTATTGTACACAACTGCATAATCATTTCTAATTACCCCAAGGAAGTATCATGAGTGTTAGTCAGCAAAGATAATTTTCTTATTTACAAGCCCTGAGCACTGAGCACTCCTGAAGGAGGAGAAGAAGCAGGAGAAAATGGGAGAGTAATACACAACAAAACAAATGAATTTGCCAAACTAGCACCTGAATACTCCCTAGCTTGCTTCTGGCTATGGGTGACAATATATGTATTATGCATTAAGATAATACATTTATAAGGTTATCAATTGTATAAAAAAATGACAACAATATTTTTCTTTTTTAAACTGCCTTTGAGGTTTAAAAAATAGCACCTGCAATTTTACAAAGGGTCGTTTTAGGCCTTGTAATCTTGTATTAAATTCTGCACTGTGTTGAAAAACGGGCTTTCATCATCTTTATTTCATTGTTTATTTGTTTATTTATATATGTTTTAGGACATTTGTTTTGAATAAGGCAGTCTAGCAGTGTCCTACATACAAATATAGTATTTTTCTTCATTCATGCATAGTTAGTGTTTATTTGGCTTATGATGTGTTTAATCAAGGATTTTGGTGTTTTTTTTTTTGTTTTGTTTTGTTTTTTATGACAGTTGCATAATTGCACGCTGTTTTTGCTTAGCTTTGTGCTCTGCTGCTGTAAAACTTGAAATGCATCTTGCCTAATGCCATCAAGCAACAATGGCGCGGCATTGATTAAAAACAATGCGGGAATGTAAACTTGTAGAAAGAAGAAAGAAAGGAAAAAAAGATCCTGTCAACCGAAGAGGTCCAACATATGAATTTAGTTTGACAAAACTCAGGCAGATTCTTTGTGAGTACCGGTAAGCCGACCTTATTTATATCAGAACAGCATTTTTTAATTTCATTTTACAATGAGCAACAGTGCATTGTTAACAGGGACTGCACACATTCTGGGATGCAACCTTTAGACAACTGTGTGTCTGCTGGAGACATCTGTGAGGAGTGACCTCTTGAACTGGAAAAGAATGCTCTGAAGGTGGGGGAATGCAACTTACCCCTCCATGGCCCGAAGGACACTAAAATGTGCCCAGGAAACCGTTCAAATTGTGTAACTATTAAAAAGACAGGCAATGCATAGGACTAGTGTTGTTTGTACCTAGAGGTCTGTTTTTCTCTGGCCTTATGAGATCGTTTTCATCCTTTATAAGTCAGAAGGACCCCAGTAAAATGAAAGGTTACGCAACAAGACACAGCTAGGGTGAGAGGTGCTCCTTGCTGCAAGGGTTACTGCTATTCAAGGCACATGCTATTGTGTGGATGCTCATTGTTACAACAAAATTAGTCGTGCTTTCATTAATAGGGAAAAAGTAAGGGTGTTGTAAAGATATTTATTAGTTCCTTAACCACTTGCATTGCCTTGGAGAAATAGATGGCTGTGTATCAGTCTAAGATCCTTTATAAAAACAAACAAACAAAAAACAACAATTCTTGTTTCTGTTTTTGGGTTTGTTTCATCCCCATTATCATCTTTGATGAAGACTACAACATAGGGGGTTTAGAATGAGGGAGTAAGAACATCAAGACATTATGTGTAAACCTGTTGTAGCATACAAAGGCGATTATGCTGGTAAAATATTTTTTAAATAAGACTAATAAAAAAAAAGGAATTAGGAATGTATTTAGCTGCATATCACAAATTAAACTGTTTCATTCTGTTAAATTCAAGGATAAAAACAAAAACCCTTAACCATGGTAGCAACAAACAGGGACAGGCTATCTTATTTCTGAAACAGCCCCTGGAAATGTATATGCTTATATTTTCTATATAAGCATATACATTCACAGCCTAGATTAACAGCCAGCAGTAAGAACTGCATCCATTTCCCAATTGAATTCCTCTGAGGGGAGGGTGTTAGTGGCTCTCCCATTTGGTTTGTAAGCATACTGAGCCCTCTCATCCTCCACACTCTAAAAATAATACCTTGTGCCAGGCAACTTATTACCATTAAGCAAATGTGTAAGAAATCCAATTGAACACCTATTATTGTAGGTCAGCATTATAGAGCCATAGCAATTTGAACCTTGGATCTGAAGTGCAATTTCTCACAGTCTTTAATGGGTTCTTCCCAGCAAGTTATAGAGTAAATGCAATTCCTTGTGCCAACAATTGTCAGGCTTTAAAAAAAAAAATAGCAACAGGTCTGGGGTTTTCGAATGCAATTGATTCTGAATGTATCTTAAGAAAGGTAGGTTAATTAACTGGGATGCTCATTACAATATACTGGCTTCCTTAAATAAATTAAAACTGCGCTCCGAATGAGTGGGACATTGCGGATACTTCGTGCATATCAGCATCAGATGCAGGTTCCTGAAATGTACTCCATGCTAGGGGGTGAACATCTTTTCTGTTATGCAGGTGAATGCAAGATTGAATGCATATCCTTGGGAGATTACATTTATGCATGTACGTACAGTAAATGTAGGTCATTGTGATCTACTTTTTCATGATACTGATAGCTTTAATTTTGTATACAGCCATTGCAGGACATTATTATTATTATTATTATTATTATTATTATTATTATTATTATTATTATTATTATTATTATTATTATTTTCAAAGATCAGGGCTGTGGGACTGTGTAGCAAATAGCTGATATCAGAAACAGGCACCCTGTCATTGTTCAAGTCTAGCCAAGTTTTGTCTGTTCTGGAATTCAACCCTCCAACAGCTACAATGCAGACACTGAGTTTAATGTTTGGAATGACTCAGTGGAGGACACATGGCAGAAAACATTGACTTGTAAAGGAGCTGATAGGTTAGGGGTCTTGACAAGGCACATGTAGCTTTCTTCTCTTGTAAGGGAGAATCTGATTTCTCGGCTAGCTGGGTCCCGAGAGACCATGTTGTGCTTACTGTTGATCAGGGACTCAGATGTAGAGAATAAAAAAAAGAAACAATCTAGTTTGTAAGAGGCGTTCATCACTGTGGTTGAAGCTCTGAGAGAGAGGAAACTGCTCACTGACTTTGTATGTGGCAGCACAAAGGACAGCAGTAGTAAAAAGCAAGTCAGCAAGAGAAGAAACAAAAGCAGTGATCAACCAGCACAGCTCCTGGCCTGACTAATTTATGAGAAAAAAAAACTGCACTGTTCACTGGATCAGCGCACATAGCAGGCAGGGGGAATAGAAGGAAGTTTTCATTGACTCTCCTGAGCAAGTGGGGAAGCCATTGGGGGATTCTTCTCAGTTTGAACTTTATCAGGGCCTATGCTTAATCGATAAGGTGTTGGAAAAAGAATTAATTACTAAAGCAGAATAAAACAGCTGCATTTTAAGCTAAGGATTCATCAATTCGGTAATCTCCCAGTTACAGCCTAGGTGTCGTGAGGATAATTTTGACTTCAAGTAATGAGGAACTGAGGGAGTTTCCTCCCCGAAAATGTCTGGGAATTTGCAATCAGCCTTGTTTTCAGCAGTTTGTCATCATCATCATCCTCATCATCATCATCATCCTCATCCTCATCATCATCAGCCACAACAGAATTCTTCCCTACTACTTCGCCTCACTCACAAGTTTCATTAGACATCCCTCCCGCGCTCTCAGAAATCTGCCGGCTTCCCACCAAATTCCAGCATTCACGGAGATCGAAAGCATTAATGTGGAAATCATTGGCACCATGAGAACAAGTCTTAACTATCCTGTTGCTTTGAACTGTGCTGGTTTTCGTACCGGACATACCTCTATTGTGCCACTGTGGGGTCAGGGACCTGTCTGTTGAAGAAGCAGTAATTTGAACACAGCCTGTAAATATTTCATCCGTAATTTCCATAATGGTGGATTTCAAGGAGGGCTGAGAAGGGTTATGGGAGATGAATTAGGTTTTTAGTGAGCTCATTAGGAAGCCAAACAGAGTTTAGACAGCAGAGCAGTGAGTGTGGCTGTAATCAGTTCTGCTCGCTTTGTTCCCTGCCTTCGGGACATTTTTGAAAACTTCATGGCAGGGGTTGATGAGAATATGCTGAGCAGAGGCTACAATCTGATGGTTGACTTGTTGATTTATAAACCTTTTAATTACATTTTTTCTCCAATTTAATCTCTCTCTTTTCGTTCTCCAGCAAAACCCCTCAATTATTAGGCCTTGTTTCACATCAGTGTCCTTTAGTAATTGTAGTCATAGTGAGGTGTCTAGTATTGCTGCAATAAAAGGAAAAAGCTCTCCCGAAATCCATGCGTTATTATTTAATTGTTGTACAAGAAGCCCTTGATATATTGATCCAAATGCCTGAAAAGTACAGAAATGAAAAGTACTCTCCAGCAGTGTGCATTTTTACTGCAGCATATTTTTTTCCCTTTGATTTTTCTACTACGGTATACAAATAACAAATTGCCGATAGCAGATAAGTCTGTGTAATATCCGATTTAAAAAAACATATTCTTTACTTGGAGGAGGACTCTTATTAGAAAATTGATTCAGTTTGCTCTGCTAATTTTCATGCTCATTTCAATTAATTTAACATGACCCAGTTTTCCTTCCTCAGGCTCGTTATAACTAATTAGAAAAGGAACATATAAAGAATGAGTTTTAGTTACAAACACTGCAGGTGTAATTTTCTGATGATAATAAAGTTATCAAACTGCAAGACAGATATTTGATGTCAGTTACCGAGACCACTTTAAAATATCTGTTATGTCTATGTCTGTGTTGAAGGCCAGGCTAAATATATTAGCGGTGAGGGGAGATCGCTATCAATAAGAGACACCGCGCACCTAGATAACCTCCGGGACCAATTAGTGTAATTTTTTTATTCAGAACTGGAAAGACTGTTCACTTGTTCTGCAAAAGGGGAAAGGGGTGGAGTTGTAAGGGAATCACAAACTGTGAAATCATTGGTCTAGACCCAGGGCCCTTCATTAGCCACTGATCCCTGTCACTTAAGGTATGGGCAGTCATGGGCATCATGATGCTTTTTTTTATCAGAAAAAGGGGGACAGCTCACCCATCCTCTGTAATTTAGTCTTTTCCATTCATGTGACTTAGATTTCAGTTCAAGTCACTCTGATAGAAATGTGCACTTTGGTCCTTTTCCACTATTAAAAACATGTATTATTCATATATTTACATTATTTTATTTCACATGCTGATATTTCATTCATTAATGAATACATGCACACTCATTAAATATGTTGTTTTGATTTGCCAGTAATAATGTGCAGTGATTTAGAAATAATGCATGTAAGTTTTTTTTAAAAAGATTTTCTTAAAAATATGTATTTTAAGTACTCTGATTGACAGTAAAATAATATGTATATATTATAGTCTGAGCAAATTAGTATAACAGTACTTTTTTACAGTAGCTTTTCTTTTAAATCAGCACTTCAAACCCAACCCATTTGTGAATATTATTATGAGAGAGAGAGAGAGAGAGAGAGAGAGAGAGAGTGAGAGAGAGAGAGAGAGAGAGAGAGAGAGAGAGAGAGAGAGAGAGAGAGAGAGAGAGGTTCTTTTTTGGTTATATTTTGCTTTTTTTTTAATTAAGCATTTAAAAAATAATCTCTTACAATCCCTTGCCAAGATTTAATGGTCATAATTAACAAAGCAAGTCCCAAAAAGGACCACATTCTGCAATTGTGACTTAAAAATCATGAGCATAGGATGATTAAAATTGTAATTAAAGCAAAAGGGAATTGGAGGAAAATATGTTACATTACTTAAGATGTGCAATAATCAGATGCAACGGAACAGCTATTGTCAGCCTCTCAAAGGCACTATTTATGATGTAATGAGATAATTGTAGTTGCAGGTAGCAGGTTAATTACACTTGTAATTACCCTGCCCAAAGCCTTTGATAATATTCATAACAAGGCTTTCTCAAACATTAGGATTATTGGCAGATGATTGTCACAAGGTTGTTGAGCCTCCAGACACTCCCCCTTGCTTGTAGTGTTCTTGTTTTATTTCAGGTTAAAAGGTAGGACTGACTGTGTTCTAAAACAAGACACCCCCCCCCCCCCCCCCCTCCCCAACCCAAGTTTAGAAACCTGTTTCAGAAGGTCACCCCCTGCCCCTCTCTTGTTCTTTGCATTTGCTGAAGAGACGATAGCTATCTCCAACATTCCTGGGATGTCAGAATGATTTCTGTTAGGGGGAGGTGAAACCATTGCCTTTCCACATGCACTAGTCTCAACGCTAAGCTAGTTATGCTATTTTCAGTTCATTTAGGACATTGGTGAAACACAAAGAAAACTTTAAAAGCAATGGAAATATTTTGTTTTAACCTATTAAGTGTCATTGTCCGTTGAGGACAGGCTACTTTGTCATTTTTTGGAGCATTTTTAACTTATTTTAATTTCTCTTGAACTATATTGTTAGGATAGCTTACTCTAGTTATGTTAACTGCAAAAGTTAAGTCTAAATGTAATATATCAAATGACATAGTTTGAGTTCAGATTTTTTCAAAGAAAAAATATCTTAATAGTTTAAAAAAATAATAATATAAAAGCAGGTGCAGTGAAAAAAATGTGTAATTATACAATTTAAAACCCAAAATGTATATTTTTATATATTTAAACATATATGCTGTATACAGCACAAGGCATCTGCTTTTTAAGGACAGCATAACTCTTTTCATATACATCAAGTTTTTGCAGCTATCAGCCCTCTGTCAATCACAGAATTAAAATGACTCCTACCATATATTCTAGACAATGCTGAGGAAACTGGAAATGCTCAAACAGCTGAGCTATAAAAGAAATACTGATGGAAGTTTTAATAGCTCCTGGCAATTCTTTCCACTGGTCAGAGGCCACTTATAAAAAGGGCTGCTTACCTATCTGTTATTTTATATATAACTAAGCAGGGCTGGTGTGTTCCAGCAGAATGCAGGAAATAATTGCACTTACAGTTGTACTAAAGTATCAAACTAAATATACAGCAGTACATTTCCAAGGTAATTACATGCTTAAACTACTATTCTAGAGTTCCCCTTAATTTACTGCATGTTACACAGCTGATGAACAGAAAACTGGGGGAGAGGCCTGGGTGCAGTTCATTGAATAAATACATCCAGTTTATGAAGTTTTCTGCTTTACTAAACAATGTCCACAGTTATAATCACTCTGGATTCTGGCAAAGAGATCTTGGAAAGCCCTAGGTATATCCAGATGCTGTAACTTAAGTTTGAAGTTTACACAAGTAGCGGATGGAATCCTTTATGGTTGCCATTCTTTTTCTTTTTTTTTTTTTTTAGCAGTTAGTTAGCATATTGTTGCCGTCTCAGTGTAGCTGAATCCCCTAATCCTGGGGTCAGCATGAAACTTCAGTGGCTTACAGTCCTGCTGCCTGATAGGGTGTGAATGGAAGCGCTTTCTGTCAGGAACATGTGGTCTCTTTACTGGAGAGGGCCTGCGTAAATCCTGTGTAAATAGAGGGAGGCTAACAAAGGACGAGCCCCCGCCACTCTGAGCATTTGGAGCCATTTGGGGACTGAATGTGCTAAATGCTGCTTATGCCGCCTGAAAAGTTGAGGAGAAAGGACCATAAAATCCCTTCTTTTCTCTCCTTTCTTGCTGGACCCCGGGGGGAGGGTGTTGAGGGCCCAGGGAAGCCCAAGGTAAGCCGGTTGCACTCTCTCCTAGGGTGAGAAACGTGTCCCGGGTCACTGTCGTCAGCCCTTACACCTCCCTTCTTTAATATCAGTAAAAATAAACTCATGCCATTTCTTCATTTTGCGCTTCCAGAAAAGAAATGCCACTTAAACAATAGCGCACAGTAGGTCGTGGCCCCGGTCACCTCAAAATGATACAGAATTTCATTTTAACATGCCTGAGCACTGCAGCCCAGCAGGGGGGAACAAAACAGCAGTAATTAGTCATTTTAAGTATTGGTTCCATGGTTCAATACAACAAAAGCATACTACTTTTATGCACAAGCCTGATTACACTGAAACAACAAAACAGGGATAAATGAGGATTGTCAATTAAGTTAGAAAATAAGGCTTGGCTTTTATAATTGTGAAATGTTTTAAATATGTATAACTAACTTTAGCAAAAGAAGAAAGAATATGTTATTTTTTTTCTTTTTGTTTTTGAAGTAGGTTGATGCTTAGAGATAGAAAACAGGACTTGCTGGCTTTCTGGAAGCTAACCCAGCTCTCTAATTTTAGTTTACAGTTCCTTTGGAGTAACTCTTACTACTGTACAAAGCAGTTTCATAGCAATTATTTGACATGGGGCTTCCAGTATTTCAACGATCTGCTTACCCACGGTGGGCTAAAAGCAGTCAGTCTTGCCACCTTTTCTACAAACCCGTACACAGTATGGCTAAACTGTACCCAGGACCCTGCAACACATGGCCTCACTTTACATTTACCTTGAATAAGACAAGGCTCTCAACTGACATTTGATAGTTTTCCATACTGCAAAAAAGACTCATTTGCACACAGTCAAAAGCTGTAATTTAATAAAGAACAGCCATAAATGAATTAAAATAATTTAAAATAACTTTTGAGTTTAGTCTGCGGTCATTTCCCCCTCACATACAAAAGGATATGCATACTTGCATTGCGAGCACTTTAAGTAAAGAATGTTTTTATCTTTTTTTTTCCATCTCTTGGGGCACTGCTTTTCCAGAACTGCCCGAGGCTACACTACAGCACCTCAAATCCCTCGGGCCCTTCGCCCAGCTCCTAATAGCCACTCTCCATCTGTGTCACATGGACAGATGATGAGACATTTACAGTTTCTGTTTTTTGGAGTGCACAGCCACACAGGTTATCATGCCAGAGTTGCCAAGGAACAGTCAAAAGCCATTAGCGTTTGGGACAGTTTGCCTGCAGCACTCCTTCTTTGGCACATAAGAAAGGAATGGGGGTGGGTGTAAATCACCAGCACTCTTCACATGTAATGAGGTTGTGTGAATATTTTTTTTCTTTCTGATCCAGCTTCATTTTTAGGATTATTTCCACCTCTTTGGCTCACCTTAATGCTTTTTTTTTTTTTCCTGATTCTGTGTGTCTGTATGTGTATATTGTGTTGGGAAGGGAGGCAAAAAAGTTTGCAGCTCATGAAGAATCCGGTGACAGTGCTTGCGTCAATGGAAAGGGAGCCCTTTTTGCTTTAGGGGGCTGGGTGGCTGTATAATGAAGTGGCATGTCAGTCTGTAAATACTACAGGGTTGCCTCTTCCTTGTGAGGGAGGGTGTCACGTTGCAGTGAAAATGGAAACGTCAATAAAATTAATCTGCCAGCTCTTTGCTGTGGCTTTTCAGTTTCTGTGGTCAAGAAAGGTGGGTGACAGATGAGGAAAGGCCCACTGCAACAAAGTTTATTAGCTAGAAAGCAGACCCGTTTGTAGCTGTTTTGGTCTTGTTATTATTATTTGAGTTTAAAGAAAACAGTGGGATTAGCATTCATCAGGAAGCTATGCTATGTCCAGCTCAGGCTACATCTAGTTCTGAGTTTATTGTTTTAGGCTTTCCTGAACAAGGATTTTACTTAGCATGGGATTTATGGCATTTGTTGCTAATGAATGTCTATTCTTAAATTACAAAACTCACAGTCTCAGTGCAATTCCCAGATGTCCTTCTAGGACTTCAGCTTCTTAAACACCAGCAGGGATCACAAACTCTACACTTCTCTGTTTCCCTCTTTCGTGTGGCTCTGGGCTAATGATGTGTAAGAAAAACACAGCTCGGAGAAAGAAAAAAGAAAGAGAGAGAGCTTCAGTGCTGTCCTTGTATTCTTCATTTATTTTGCATTTGATTATGCCACCAGCCGGATCTTTCTTCTTTCCCCCTTTTTAATGTTATTAGTTCAAATATTTATGCGCGAATATGACTTGTATAGGTGCTCATGATTGATGCCTCCCCAAAAACAGGAAGACATGCAAGTATGAATTTTAAGAAAGTAGGCGTCCCGCAATGCCTTAGTGGAGGAGGTTTTCAGATACATAATTTAGATGCCCTCAAGGAAGGCTTTCAAGGCATTTTTGCCTGAGGGTAAGAAAAAATAACTATGACTGTTAAAAGTAAATCATTTTTGCTAATGCACAATTAACGCTAGGGAAAAGCTGGAAGGAGAGAGGGCTGGGGATGGAAACTTCGGTTTAAAGCGTGCAACTTGCCTTGATTTGCACAAGTTTCTTCTTTAAATAAAATGATGATGGACATTAATGCAGGGGATGCCAAGGTTGTCCTGTCATGGACATTTTCTGTTGGCAGCCCGCTTTGTGCATTGAGCTGTGACATGTGTCACCTCAGAAAATATATTAGGCAAAACATTAATTTTTTACAAAACGTTAATTTATAATGTATTTTTTAAATTTGTATATCTATTTTTAAAGTGTCTTCTTTGGGTAGTATTCTCTCTTTGGACATTTAATCGACAAAGGGTAATTACACTGTGTCAATCATACATTTCTAATTGTCATGATATATGGCTATGGAGAGCATATAAAGCCAGTATTTGGTGATGTAGTGTCTCAATGTTTTATTATTCATCTCACTAATTAAATGTAATGAAGAATTTTACGAGCATGGTGTTGTATCTAATCAAAATACAGCTTCATTAGTATCTCAGTAATTGATTATACCTTTGATTTATATTCTCCACTTTTCTTTCTTGCACTTGCAGGTGACGGCTTAGATAACAGCGTGGCCTCACCTGGCACAGGTGATGATGACGATCCAGACAAAGACAAAAAACGGCAGAAAAAACGGGGCATTTTTCCAAAAGTAGCAACAAATATCATGAGAGCGTGGCTCTTCCAACACCTCACAGTGAGTGCACATAAACTGTTTTTAAGGTTATTCCATGTAATGAATTTTACAACAACTTCTATCTTTGCTGTGAAGGTGTTTTGTGTGTTGTGTGTGTATCTGTCTCAATCAACAGCAGAGCTGACAAATGAGGTTAAACTCCTAGTCAATAACTTGTGCTTGTGTCTTTGTTTGTTTTATATTTAGCAAGTTGCTTGGATTACCATATAAAATTGGTGTGTAATTCCAGAGTACTGTTAAACAACTTCCTCATGTAATCAGCCACTTCATTTACATCAGAAAGTAAACCTAATTATGACATTTCCTAATCAGCTACAACAAACAAAAGCTTTCTTTTCTCCTTTTTTTTCTTGAACATTATTAAAAAGGGTATTTTTTATATAGTTTATTATCTGGTATACCTCCAGTATTTGTCTGCATGGTTTAATGCAGACAGAAAGCTTCTAGCTCTGGTCGACTCCTGCTTTACAATACAGAGATTAGAAGAATATTCTTGCTGTTCTTCATGTCTATCTTAAAAGGTAGACATTTCACTTCTGGGGATTAGTTAGGTGGAAATAGTAACGCTTTCTATGACAATCTTCTGTCTGGAGATGTTTTTTATGTACTGGTGTCCTGTAGACAACTGGAGGTAAAATCACTTGGGCTTTTGGACATATTGTTTTTCAATCAAGAGTGCTTTGTTTTATGATAGCATGAAATACAACAGCATTGCTTCTGCCAGGGAGAACATTTGTGTTTGGGTTGCGCCTGTTACCCCCATAGAACTAGAACCACCTTATGTTTGTAAAAATAATAATTCAGCTAAAATATGCGCTACTTTTCACATTTGCAGTCGTCTGTTTTAAAACTACTCAGATTTGTTTCCTTCAAGCCTTGCAGTAGTGTTCATTGATCTAAACGTTTTCCTCTGAGAATTCCTTAACATTTCTAATTATGAAAATTCAAACAATTTGTTAGATTAATGGCAATAAAATATTCCCCTTGTCAGAAGCAGTTGCAGTTTTATTTATATTGAAACTGTCTGCTTCTGCGGAGTAGAATGTTTGTTTTAGCATTTCACACTGCTGAATGCTTAATCAAAATAACATTTGTCAATTACAAATATACATCAACAAATAAAATAAAACCGGCCACCATATTAAACATTTACATGCGGCTCAGAATTAGTTACAGTCGGGGGTTGGGGATACATGTTAAATGTCTGATTAATGTCAAGGATCAGTGAACTGAGTTACCAGAAGAGTAGCTAAAACAAGCATAGGGGAATGGATCCACTTCCCCAACTGCCACTTTGGTGTAAGGACATTATTAGTAAATGAAGGTGTATTGATCGTGGCTGTGGGGTCAGGATTAGGAGGACTGGCTGTTCACTCCCCCAGAACACAGGGGTCGATCTGCCTCCCAGCCTTAACCCTCATGGAGGTCAGGTGCCCCCTGTTGCTGTGCCCGCTTTGCCCAGGAACATGGGTCCTAAGGCTGATTACCTAACCAAAGACAAAATAATGAGTCCTAAGCAAATACTGACTAATTGAAAGGGCCATAAATCCATTACATATTGGTCAGGGATAATCAGGAGTATTTAATCACTTTTATCTATTCAGAAGCACTGAAGCTGCAACAGAAAATCCCTGAACCTTGCCATGTGCTTATTATTCTCATCATTATCAAAATTACTTCACAGCTGTTCTTTGCTACATCACCTCAGCTGGAGGTTTAGCAACCTGTAAAATGTTTTTAATTTGGAAGTTGAATGAGTGTGAGGGAGAGAAACTGCTGGGAGTTTTTCAGCAACAAGCTGAAAGCTGGTGGGCTAGCAGTTAAAAAAAAAGCTGGAAGCACAAGCAAAGCCACCTACCACAGTGGTTATTTTTTTATTATATATTTTTTTTAACTCACACGTTCTTAGACATGTTCTTAGATGTTGCCTCGAATCTTTGTTTGTCCCTTTTCTGAAAAGCCTGACCCGTTCTGTTACGAGCAATAATCCCCTCCTTTAAACCTACCTTTATATTTTTAGTGAAAAAGGGGACTAATTGAATTTCCCCCTTCTTTTATTTTAATTTGTTAAGCAAATGAATTTTCCATGT
The DNA here is from genome assembly GCF_902713425.1 of Acipenser ruthenus. Taxonomy (NCBI): domain Eukaryota; kingdom Metazoa; phylum Chordata; class Actinopteri; order Acipenseriformes; family Acipenseridae; genus Acipenser; species Acipenser ruthenus. Next base: position 25,555,667 of record NC_081203.1, read on the forward strand.
TCATGCAGGGAACATCTAGAGGACTTTGGCCCTTGAATGGCCTATTGCTGCATTCTGGCATTCATGCATTCATTAACTGGGGAGAAATAAAAGGACTCTGGTTGTATTTCTTCAAACACCCGACTGGCATGGAGCAACTTTTCCCATTAACCACAGGGGTCTTTCTACATATGTTCTCAACCCCAAGCCATTGTCACCTATTCTGAAAAGCTCAAAAGGAGCCCTCCAAAAAACAACAAAGACCAACAGTAACAATTGTTAGATGTTAGTTTCAGAATAACAAAAATCAGTTACCCCCCAGTTTCCCTTAGGAACTGCTAATATTAATTTATGAATCACTACTAATAAAAGCCCTGATGCATTTCTTAGTACTAGGAGGACATAAGTGTTTTTGCTCGTACTCTGCATTTTTGTCATTCAATATGTCCTGAAGGAAAAAAAAAAATTGTGTGGTCTTGTAATAAGCATAAAAAATACACATTGTCCAATGAGGGACTCCTGGTTCTGTCTTATTTTCTGGATAGCTTCCAACTATGGAGGGAAAAGGGAAATCCCAGACTGTTAGTATAAGCTTTTCAATACTATGGGGAGATTATGTTATCAGTAAGTTAAACTTTACTGTTAAGGCAGATTTTATTTAACTTCAGTCAGAGAAATAAAAGAAGAGCTGGGGATCGCTAACCCCGGCCTTGGTTTATTCAGAGACTTGGAAGTGCCCTTGTGTTTTATGTAGAGGAGCCCTCAGTCCACTTAATTAGCCTCTCAGCTGCCCCGACTTTCCCCCTTCAAGTGCTCCCTGTTTGCCCTGCAAAGATGAGATTTCACCACGAATGAAAACAGCGAGTACTCAGATACAAAGATACCACTTGGTGCTCATGTCCCTTTTAGGCTTAAACATAAACTATTAGGCTAGCTGCAATACATAGTAATATAATAAAGCACTTTGTATTGAAGCGTGTATGTTTCTGTATGTAAGGGTAGGCAAATTGAAATCCTATGAGAGCACTCTGTATAAAATGTGCAATAGACCATTTGTTAAATGTCTTTTAAGCATGGTATCGTAATGTGTATATTATAATTTGCTATACCGTCTGTATACAATGTATGATTTACTGTATTTTTAGTGCATGTCGTGACATGTTATTTTAAAGCCCATGACAATGTTTGTGAAATTGAGATTACAGAATAATAAACAGCACTGGTAATATTTAGGCAAACTGAAATTTTGACAAATTCTGGTCATCTGTATATTTGCACATGTGTCTCCATGGAGACGCTCTGGTGATTAAAGTCATTTTCAAGTCTCTGATCTTCTAAACTAAACTATACGCTTACCATGTTCCCAATGACCGTGGTTGTGTTGCTATCCGTGGTAACGGATGTTTGCCTTACCAAAAGACCAGTCCACCATTATGAGAATCCTCCATATAGGTAGACTAAACATTTACCCTTTTACTTGTGGCCTGTGTCTGTGCCCTGCTTAATCCATGGTGGAACACATCTGCCAACCGTTTAAACATAGTACAAGAGCTGACAGGTCTGTTGTTTTTTTTTGTTTTTTTTTAATTTTATGTCTGTGTGTGAATTTTTATTTATTCAGCTCGATAGGAAATAAAGTTACCATGGCACACTATTTTTTAGTTCACACTGGCTTTTTTGTGTTAATTTCAGTAGTTAAATTGTTGAGTGTTTGTGGGGGATGGGTAGCTGGGGGTCACCAAGGTTCAGGGCTGAGTGAGGCCCCCAGACTTATTTGTCATGTGCTTGTTTTCTGCAAGGACTGGAAGTCAGTACTCTGGTCACCCATAGCAACCCAGGGACAGTTTGGTTGTCGCACAGGCCATGTGTAGAAAAAAAAAAAAAATGTTCTTGAGCTCATCAGTCACAGAGCTATCAGATACTGAAGGGGCCTGCAAAGCCTCTGCCTTTATCAAACAATGTTCCAATGTCTCCCTTTCTACGAAGGCTGCACAGAGGACAGAAGTCAACTCTGTCTACCATCTGTTGGCCTCTTGCCTCTTTCTCACATTAAGTAGCTAATCTGAGGAACCAAGGCAAACCTACTGAAAATGTAGCGATAACATTTTCAGGAGACATTAGTTAAACCAATTGACAGATCCCTGCTATCTTTATATGGGGCCAAAGGGGTTGTTAAGAGTTCCATTTTAACCAAACAAAAAAAAAAAAACCCTTTTAATACTTGTTGTCTGCTGAGATACACCAAAAGCTTAGTCCCTTTGAAAAAAACTGGCGTGAAGTTCAGAAGCCTAAATCACATAACCACTTTATTGTGGGCAGTATAATTATATGGCAGGCTACATCACGTTATATTTCATGGCAGATACCTTTAAATTCACTCAGAATCCCTGTGGTATGTGTGAGTTATTGAAAGTGATTGACAAACCCTTGTTTACAGTATTTGGGGGAAGTCTTAAGCAGTTTCAAAGATGTATTATGACATTGAAACATAATAACCTTAAATAGTTTTATGTCGTAGGTTTCAACCCTTTTCACTTCATTCCTAATCCAGATATGTCATAGTTTTGCTTCAAAGGGGTGTATCTATTATGGTACCAATAGAAATTAAATACAACACCATTAAACACAGTTAAGTGTAGGAGGAGAATAGGTTGTAAGGAATTCTTAGCATTTTTGTTTTTATTTTTTCAAATACCTTTTTCTTTTTTGCTCGTGGAACCTCATGGAATGCAGTGTGGCTCCTACCTATTGTGTAGTTTTAAATACACAGTATTGTGTTCTGTTTATTTTACTGTTATAGTACATGCAATTTTAAGCAGCTGTCACTCAAACAAATGGTTGGGTTCCTGCCACACTTTAAAGCAACAGTTTGTTCATTGTGGATTTTGTAATTTGTCACCTGTCTTTTGATTAAGTTGTAAATTCAGTGATTGATGCAGGATGTTTACATAAACCTATTTTCACACGACCAGCAGGGGATAGAAAACTGACATATTTTTTACACACAAAAGTGTATTTTCTTTTTAAACAGCAGAAGTCTGCATAAACAATTAAATATATAGATATATAAATACATTTATGTTTGGCACCTATCAGCTCTGCAGAAGGATATGAACTGGAAAATTAAATATGGGAATATCTGTCTGTTTAGGTGACTGCATTTTCCTGAGAAAAAAAATAACAAAATGTTCTGTCTTGATTTATTAACTTCAATGGTAAGTTCTGAAAAAAATATATATTGCAGGAGCAATATTTCCTAATTACACATCTGTATTAACATATGCATTATGAATATTTATTCAGTATTAGAAATGCTTCACAAAGTGCTTAACCTGCAGCAATTACTGATATTCCTGATTGTGTAGGCTGGCATAGAAACTAGGCCTATAGTGTATGTTTTCTTTCTGTTTTATGTGATTGTCTGTGCCACTGCAGAGTGTTTAGCGGTTACAGCAAAATCCTTTTGGAAGCATTTTCTTCTCTCGTGGTCCCCTCGGCACAGCTTGAGGGGGTTCTCAGAAGGGCCCTGACTGTCAATACAGTTGCCATTAATCATAGGCTGCCATGTTGTGACGCAAGATCTAAAAACATCCCATTGAGATGTTGTTATGTGCTAGAGGCTTACAAACAGTATAGGGCCTTTGATATTCATCTTACACCAGGATAAGGAAAATGGAGAGTAAAAAAAAAAAAAAAAGAGCTAACAGGGCAAAATCAAAAACAGATACCGTTTCTAATACTGTTTGGTTTGCCAGGGGACCCGGGCTGCAATACCTCTCAGTTGTGTTGTGTTTCTTTTTTTTTTTTTAGGCCCTCTTCAAAAGTAAAGGTTGTTCTCATGCTGTTACCAAGTAATGCTTGAGGTCATTTAAAAAAAAAAATGCTGCTGTATAGTTTTTTGCTATCAGCTGATTTCATAATTACATGTGTACATTAAGAAAGAAAAAAACAGCCTAATTTGTTGTGGTCTGAAATGTTTCTGGCAGTTCAGGGGAAATCGCTTCAAGAGAATTTCTCCCAAGAATACATGTCGCACCGTAGACGTCGACGTCTAAGGTAAAATTTATAGCACACGTTCAGCAGAAAGGTTCCTGACATGCCTGAGCATATTTTATGAAGCATGCACACTTGCAAATTAATTAATCTAAGAAACATTTTATGCCAAATTGCCAAGAAAAATAAAAAAGGCAAGCAAGGCTGCTACAGATGTGCAAAGCTATGAATATTCATGGAGTCTGTTGGCCCTTCTTTCCCTCGGGCTTCTAAGGCTTTGAGAATAACCTTTTTTTTTTTTTTTAACCTTACAAAGCAAGCTTGTACAATTATTTAGATAAAGGGCTCTGGTAAGATACAGTTTGATGCAGCCCCCAAGAAGCCCCTTTCTTTTTGTCAAAAAAGAAGTATATAAAAACCTGTAATTATCCACACTTTTGTGAATCCCCCTTAATGTTCATTATTTAAACCAGCGGCAATTACAAGTTCAAAGGGGTTTAGAGGGCCAGCAACCCGCATAATCACTGCCAAATTAAGTGGGACTCATTCGTCACAGAAGAGTACACTCTGAGCAGTGAATCATGCATGCAGTGACAGGCACTGATTTACATAAAGACAGAAATCTGTGCCCTCTAGGGCTGAGTATTGCTCTATCCTCCGGAATCCTCTAATATATGCATTTTATTTTGTGTTGGAAACTTCAGTATGGCTAATAACTCCGAGCTGTGTACGTCTTCTTCAGACCTGCTTTTGGCTTTTCTTTTTTTGTTCACCCTCAGGCCCGTCCCATCCCCCACCTGGGTGCAATGGAAATTGGAGTATGTGTTTTACTGTCCCTAGATTGGCCCTGAAGTATATCTTCTTTACTTTCCGTGACCGTCACAATGCTGAACGCTGTCTTCAGATGGCTGTTCAGTGAAGTCATGGAGGACAGGGAAGAATCCCTGTGATCTCCAGTTACATGGCACAGTGACCGAGGGTCACTTCAGAAAACCTGACAGACAGGAACAGAGATCACTGCAACGTTTATCTGGCCCAGGTGCTCTTCTCTTTCTCTTTCTGTCTTTTTATGTGTCCATGTTTAACATGTTAGTGTCTGGGATTCTTTGAAAGGTCCTTTCAGGTGTACCCTCTTGCTATCACACTTTTGTGCTTTAATTCCCTGAGTGATGTTGCCCTCGACAGGCCTCTGTTAGGCATGTTTAAAGTATGACGCTCACCAAAAAGACAATATTTCAGAACACTTTTATTCATGTAAAACCAGTTTTTATTTAATTAATTTTCTTAAATTAAAATAATAATAGGTAATACTATATATATATATATATATATATATATATATATATATATATATATATATATATATATATATTGGAGGTCAGCACGGGTACCCGAAAAACCGGGTACCCGTCGAGTTTTAAATTACCTAGTGCTACCCGGGTCTCTTTTTACTACCGATTTATTAATTTGAGAATTTAAAGAAAATGTATAAAGTATGACAAGTTGTAAGCGGTGGTCTCTGGCCGGCTAATAAAGACAACGTTAAAACAAGCTTTTGCATTAAGCCTTTTCTTAACCGACAGGATATCAATGTTTTACAGAAAACAATAACACACAGCAAGCAGCAAGTACACCTCAACAATAATAACTGCGGCAACTATTCTTCTCAGGAACTAAATCGGAAACAAAACAACATAACAGCATCCTGTTGGTTTATGTCAGTGATAACTCTGTGATCCATTAATAATAACTGTGCCATTGGATGCCATTGTTATGTATTCACAAGGCAGAACTTAGTGATTAGGAACGGCACTTTATTGTTACAATCAAACACAGACACACATTTCCCACTAACTCTTTTGTGACTGCTGTCAAAACCCAGCTGGCTCAATTTACGGTAGCTATTGCGACAGTTCATAACGTAATAGCGGTGCTGTACTACTGTATTAGTTTTAAAACTGAACAACAACAACAACAGTGTAATGGCCAATATATGTCACAAAGAATCCTGCAGCAATATGCACATTTAACATTAATAACGGTATTTAAACTGAGATTATTATTATTATTATTATTATTATTATTATTATTATTATTATTATTATTTAGTCGATTTCCAGTACTGAAAATAATTACACAAGTCTACAGATCTGAAGGGACTAAATGCATGTGTACTATATAGTATTTAAATATGTACCATGCACTTAAAACATTAATATATGTGATTTTTTTTTTTTTTTTTTTTTTTTTTTTTTTAGTCATTACCCTTAAAAGATCCAGGTACCCGGGTATTTTTCTGACCTCTAATATATATATATATATATATATATATATATATATATATATATAGTCACGGACAAAAGTATTTGGGCAGTTAAAAAGAATGAGAAACACCACAAAGAAAGTGATTTCTATAATTTCTAATTGTTCTATTGGAAGATATAAATTATAGAGATTCAGCTTTATAATAAAACAACACATTATTACGTAACATTTATAAAATGAAAAACAACATGCAAAAACTAATTTTAAACTTTGACAAAAGTGTTTGGGCACCCTTACATTAGCATTTTGTGTGCCCACCCTTTGCTTCCTTTACAGTTAGCAGTCTTTTTGTCCTCCCAGAATGCTTAGAGTCATTACCCTGCTGCAATACAAACTTCTGTCCAATAAGCCTTCTAGCACTGGGTAACAAATGAGAGCGCAAAATGTCTTGATATTTTGCAGCATTCATTGATCCTTTTACAGTGGTCGCCAGTGCCTGAGGAAGAAAAACAAGCCCATTCCTTCACACAACCTCCCTCATGTTTAACACTGGGCATGATGAACTTTTCTTTCAATTTTCCTCCTCTCTTCCTCCAAACATATTGTTGCTTCCTTGCTGAAAAAATATTATTTTGGATTTGTCTGAAAATTTGATTGAAGAAATCATCAGGCTTCGTCAAGTATTCAATGGAAAACCAATCACTTTCTTTTGTGTACTGTTTTTAACAAAGGTTTGCATATTGGTTTTTGCCCATGGACATTCATCTCGTTAAGGTATCGTTGAATAGTTCGCTCGTGAATTTCTTCTCTCAATTCTTGTGTCAAATCTTTTGCAGTAATCCAAGAATTTTGCCGGGCTGCTCGAATGATTCTTCTTCCAGATTTTGCAGAAATCTTTCTTGGTCTTCCACACCTGGAGCGAGTTCCAGTAGTTCCTGTTCTCCTGTGTTTGTCAATAATAACCCACAAGAGTCTTTCTGCTATTTTTCTGGTAGTTTCTCCTTTTTCGTTTAGTTGTATCACTGCCGTTTTGAGAGCATTGCTGTACTCTTTAATTTTTACCATTTTTTGTTGCTTTTATGAATCACAAATTATATATTTTTTTCAGCACTTGATGATTATGTATTTATTAGTTCTATAATTATCATCAGGTGTTGGTTTTCAATCATGACAATTGTCAATAATTAGCAACTAATGGGTTTCATACGAAATATGTTGGTTGCCCAAATACTTCTGTCAAATTATGAAATTTGTTTTTGCATGTTACTTTTCATTTTATGCATGTTATATAATAATTTGTTGTTTTATTATAAATCTGAATCTCTAATTGAATGTGTATCTTTCAAAACATTTGAAATTACAGAAATCACTTTATTTGTGGTTATTCTCATTTTTTTTTAACTACCCAAATACTTTTGTCTGCAACTGCATATATACACTAACTGCTGGAAAGGTATGTGTGTGAATACAGTGTAATATAGTACTATAAATATACAGACAATTATGTGTTTGATTATGTGTTTCTAGTTCCTATTTCCAGTTGTTTGAATGGTAGTGGAATACAGGCCTTATTTGTCATGTTTAGTTGAACGATTTCTGTAGCAGATACCTGTAACTGGCAGTTTGGTAAGCTATTATCTACAGAGTATAAAGCAGAAACATTTTAGTCTGGATTCAGACAGGGACAGTGGTATTTAGTCACAGCTTGAGTAGAATTAGATCAATAGATATAGATACATTACTTCCAAATTTCAAACCACTGTTCAGGATGTATATTTAAGCAAAGCTACACCCCCTGACACAGATACATTTTACACAGATGTTAACAATTCTGCCATAGAACATACCTACATTAGATCTGTGTTGTAATAGCTGTATAATGGGCTGAGCAGCCATTTACAATAATGGAAATAGGGCAAAGTATCTTAAGTAGTGAGAATTCGAGTGATGTGACAAAGCTGTTTTGTTTCAAGATGTTGTTTTTATATCATTATTATTTATTCTTATTATTAGTCCTTTACATTAAATTATATTGAAAGTCATTTTACCCTTTGTGAATTGCGGGGGGGGGGGGGGGAGAAAAAAAAATTCAAACCTTGTTGTAATTATGATTACCTCTCTGATCGCCTGAGTGAAAGAAGAATATGGGGAAAGCTGTCTGGGAAATGGCTTCCCGAGACATTACCATCAATCACGACTCAGGTCAGGCCCCCCAATTCAGGCCATCAGGAGAGGAAATAAAAAAAATATAAAAAATACTGCAAATCCCTCAGAGAGAGAGAGAGAGAGAGAGAGAGAGAGAGAGAGAGAGAGAGAGAGAGAGAGAGAGAGAGAGAGAGAGAGAGAGAGAGAGAGAGAGAGAGAGAGAGAGAGAGAGAGAGAGAGAGAGAGAGAGAGAGAGAGAGACTCTTGCTCCCCTCTATGATGCTCCAAACACTCCAGTCTGCGCCCAAAAAACAGCAGTCATCCGAGCAGAGGAAACCTGGATTAAGAGTTTTGAGCTGTCTGGGTTTTCCTTTCTGGGTATTTTGTCTCTTTACAAGTAAAGAATAGAAGGATTATTATCCACAGAGCCCATTACCACTGGCGTCTAATTTAAAGGCATTAGTTAAATGCAGTGCCTGCTGGTCAAAATCTGCAGTTGATAGCTTGATTACATCATTAATTGTTTCAATGTCAGATAAAAAAATAAAAAAAGGAACTAACAGCTGTCTTACACCTCTAGTCAACTTCAGTTTACCTGATGCGAGGCCCAGGGTTACCTTTCTCTCTGTCAGTGGTTATGTTACATTCTTCCGATGGGGGCTTGTAGAGCTGTTGAAAAGAAATGAGACGCTTGTCAACAACTTCTGAATTTCAGGCTTTACCAGACAGCCATTGCCGGGAAGGTTAATGACCTTATTTTGCACTTTTAGTTTGTTTTAGGCCTGAACTAATTTGCTTAGTTTCTTATAATAACAAAAGCAATAGATCCTTGTGGGTTATTTCACTGAACTTTGAACTCTAATAATAATAATAATAATAATAATAATAATAATAATAATAATAATGGGTTATTTACAATACAGGAAGAAAAGGTAGGGGCTAACATATCTGCATGCACTTAGTAAAAATGTCAGATCAGTAGTGAAGCTAAAAACTACTCTAATACAAAGGTATATAAATGATCACAACATTTATTTTTTCGAGTCTTTAATATATGTTTTTAATGCACCCATATGAGCTGTTAAATACAAAATAAAGTAAGTTCCAGCATTAAAAAGGCCACACAATCAGTATTTATCAGTTCGAAGTACTTAATGGAGACGGTGGGATCACTTGATAGCTGCATGTCAATCAGGTAGATAAATTAAAGCATTTATTTTTGTTATCGCATATTGTTTTAGTGGAGGATGTTATTTTTGCTTTGTGTTTCGTTAGTTTAAAAAAACGATTGCGATGAAAAGGTCAGCACAGCAATGTTTCCAATTCTTTTATTGCTGTAAGCTGAGCTAGCTGATGAGCAACCTCCAGGGACGAGACAGGATCACTCCTGCTTCCTGTTGGGCCTGATGGGGAATAAAGCTAATGAAAAAAGAGATCCTAATGGCAATGCACTCCAGGTAAAAGGCCAAAGGACGCTGGGTGTAGGAGGTCCTTCATTTCAAGCTAAATTTGATTGGTTCAATGTAAGTGCTTTGGAATTGTAGGTTTTAAACTGAACAAACTTTTTCAAAATTGCTACTTAGTATATTGATAAAATAATGTTCACATTCAACAGAAGGTTGCAAAATAATGACACGTTAGTCATTTACAAGCAATTCTGTACACTATATTGGGTACATCTCTATTGGATATTGGAATGGCAAATTTGAATGGCCCATGTTCCAGGCTCAGTGTAAAATTATCTCTAGGATGTTTCCTGTGACTTCTGGTAGAATATTTAGTTTATTCAGTGAATTCAATGAACTGTCAATTTCCAGCAACATGGTGTTCATTCCACTGGAACATTGCTAAATTGGTGACATGGTTTATTTCTGGCCAATTAAAATCATTAACTATCAGCAATTGAACTCTGCTGCTGTCCGTTTCAGTTTTTAAATGTTGCCGTGGCACAACAAATATAACCTTTTGGGGAAACTCCCTGTGGCAATGTGCCCCGCCCCTGTGTGCATATTATGTGTTGTATGTTGCGTGCGTGTGTTAATGTTGGTGTATAGATTGGTACACATGATATAAACGGGTCTGTGTTTCACGTGTGATTTAAAAAGTGTAGATTTGTATTTAGGCACGAGGAGGGCACAAATCACTTCACGTGCTGGTTAAATGTATTATGTAAGCACGGGGTTGCACAGAATTAATTCACGTGCTGGGATTCAAGTGAATAATTAATTAGTAATTGAATCCCAGCACAACAGTATATGCACATTTCATTCAGTCAGGGTTGGGTGTTCGGTGAGTGGAGAACGGGATTGGAGACAGAGGTAGTAATTGTTAAAATAATCGTTAAAAGAAGCTCACCGTGTTTTGTCTGTTTTTGTTTGTCTTTTTATTTTGGCGTATAGTGCCGTGTCCTGTTTTGTGTTCCAACCTTTTATTTTCTGTTCTGTTTATTAAATGCTGAGCGAAAGCATTCGCTCAGCTTCACCAAACCACAAGTCTCTGTCGTTTGTGTTCCTGTTTCTGGTCTGACGCCACCCACTCCGGCCGTCTTTGTGACACTCCCCTTCAGTGATGTATATTTATCCAAAAATATCAATAATACTGTAGAACTAGAACTACAGGACAAGTGACTCCATTTTGAATACCTTGAAAAACAAAATTCTGACAAATAAGTTAATTACTGCATGTTGGACAAGTTTGCAATCTGTAGTTTGTATGTATGATGGCAGTAATCAAGTAGGATTTTCCCCACGTTGTCTTTTGCTATCCATTGGCTTTTCTAATCAAAAGCACACATTAACAGGTATGAGGGTGCCAGTCCCACTTTATATTAATGGTATTAATGAAGTCAGTAAATGACTAGCTGGTATGTACAGGCATAAAGGCAGTAGAGGATCTGGAATATCTCTGACATTAGTATTACCTCTTTAAACCAGTATCTGGGGTGCCTGATTAAATGAGCAACTGGTTTGGCATTATCTGACCCCTTGTTTTATCTGTTGAGGTTAGGCTTTATTAGTTGTTTTAATGCGGAGCCAGGAGATTCCTGTTAGTCTTGATCTGCTGGCATGTATTAACTCGATCCATTTCATGCAGCCAAAATATATTAAAAGTATGGACGAATGAAGTTTGTGCCCCAGGGAGAAGGCAAGATAATGCATTGAAATTGTTCAGAGGTAGTTAGATGCCTAATGGTCTAATATGTGTGCTATGTGAGGTCCGGGGTCTGCATCTCATAAATTCTAGCTAGACTCATCCAGTAATTTCAGGCACAGGATGAAACCGTCAAGCAGTCATTACTGTTCTACATCTCTGATTACGTTTTTTTTTTTTTTTTGTGCTGTGCAAGTGGAAATCTTTTTAAACTATCTGGGGTTTAGAAACACAGGTGGAGTCTACAGATCTTAGATGGTAGACCTAAATGATTCATTTGCTTTCAAATCAGTGATCTCAACTGTGTGTTGGAGATGTACCTCATGTTAAGCACATATTTGTGATGCTCTATACAGTTTTTTTTTTTGTAATAATTGTACCATGTTGTATCTGAGCACATTGGGAAAGTGTCCAGGGGCATCTTAAAACTATTACTTTACACAAATGCTAATTTGCTATTGAAGTTTAGATTTCTGTATTGCAAGTGAATTGAATCTTTAATCCTTGCATCCTTTGTTAACACCTTTTTACATTACGGTGTACTGATGCAGTGTAAAGCCTGCCCACATCAACATGTACCAAAAGGCTCTAATTGCCTCTCTCCAAGCCACAGCTCATGTTTGATTTATCTGATTTGTCTGTTTAGAGATTCTCAGGTTTACAATGTGTGCACAAGCCATTAAATTGGTGTTGATGTTTATCCAGCGGACTTACCTATTTGTGTGTAACATGCATTCCCTATAAATTTATGACAAGGTGGCAGGAGTCGTGCTGCCTTCAGTATTTCCCTTTCACTTGGATATTTGAGGAGACAATACCTGGACACACTTTTGCCTTGAGGTGATAACATCACACAGGGGCTATAAAAGTGGGAACTGAAAAAGCCAGGTTTCTGAAGCTGGAGACCTGAACCTTGTGGACAGTCCTTCCTGACTGACATGTCTGGATATGAGGGAAGGGGAATTGGATAGCCATTAAAGTACAGGGGTGTCTACTATTGGGCAAGGAGCAGCTTGCTGTGAAACATCCAAACAATTCTAAGGCATTTGTTTGCAAAAACATAAATAGGAAATTAATCCTAACACAACGTCTTCATAAAATAAACCTTTCATTTGTATGTTACATATGAAAAAACTGACAAGATAAATGATGGCCTTGGCGATAAGGAATCACAGAATGATATAGTAGTTAGTAATCAGGCTTTGAGGGGTCATGGGTTCGATTCCTAGTTGGCGAGTCTAAAATGAGTCCTCAGTGGCAGGCTAGCCAGCTGTCCGCAGGGTAGGTAAATCCTATTTGATTAGGAAAAAATTGCCTCAGGGACAAGTTTGCTGCTCGGTCCCCTAGATCCTAATGGGAAGATTGGTGCCGGCAGCAATAAAAGCCCATAGAAACCCAGCATGCAAACCTCTGTGAAGAGACCCTTATGCCGCCGAGATGGACAGAAATAGACAAGGCTACTAACCTAAAAAATGTCTCTTTTAATTTGCTGTTTATAGCTGTTTACGTTTGTGGTCATATTCTCTGAGCGAACTGTGTGTGCAAGCATGCCCTCTGTTGTATTCTTATTTTTCGGTCTACAGTACATTCAGCGACATAGGATTTAAAATTATTCCTTTTTAGCCTTATAGATGTTCACTGTTATGAGCTGTGTGCCTGAGATCCTCTGGGGGCCTTCGATCTTTCCTTTTGCAGGCAACAGTTTGCTTGATAGCCAAAGTTGCTCTAGAACCTTGCACCATCTCAGTGAACATAAATTAATAGTGTAAAGCAAACAGGCAACTGGCGAGAAGCCAAGAGCGAACAGGAGAGAATCCAGCTATTGTTGAGGGGGCAGCTCTGTATTCCACAAAGGGAGCCCCTGCACACAATAGCACTACATAGCTTCTGGGTTTTGAGAGCGACCTTTGAAGTGTATGAAATGATAACTGTTTTATTTCTGAAGACACAACCAGTGAGGCCATTCACAGCCCGCTGCAGTAATTGTTACTCTGTAGTCCTGAAGCACCAGCAAGGCAGGCTGTGAGCAAAGTTATTTGTAGCATTCTTCAGTGAGGAGTGATTGTGTGTGTGTGTGTAGCAAGTAGTGTGAGGCAGTTGGAGTGGGTGAATGAGTCATGTGTCATTCTTGTCTGTTTTCTCCTTTTGTCAGGAAGCACTGAATACCCTGGTGAAGCCGAAAAACAAAGTGCAAATTGCCATAGCCAAACATGAATTAAAATAATGAATCAAGTGAATAGAAGAAAATTAAATAATTGCATAATTTCCCTAGCCCATTTGCCAGAAGTCATTAATCTATCAACCTAAATATAAATAGCAGTCATAAAAAATGTAAAAATGTTACCAACTTGTTATTTATTATCCACTTAACACATTGCATCATTAATAACATCCTTCATAACAGAAAAGAAAAGCAATGTTAAAATAAAATTACAAAAAAAATATAGCAAATAAAATAAAATTAGGCAACCAATTGCAATCTAAATAATAAAAAAGGTACATAGGAAAATATGCATATAAGTGTGCAAATCGAAATCTATTTGTAATAAAACAAATAAATTGAAATATATTTGCTTTAAAGTTTGCAAGATTGATATGCGTGAGGTTATTTAATATTTAAAGAAAATTATTTTCATTCCTGGTTAAGTGGAAGATTTATTAAATAGGAGATTTAAAAGAAAGATAAATAGATTTAATAAACATGCAAAATGCACAAGCCTCCTTTGTACAGTACAAGTCAAGGCAAAGGTGATAAAAAAAAAATATTACAAACCAGGGCGGTTGTATTACTATTATATGAAAACAGAAGACTACAATTTCAAAAGATTCATTAGCATGGAATGGTTTCACAGGACACCTAAACCTCTGACCTGTGTCTTTAATTCACTGCAGTCTGGCTCCACACTGATGAAGTGATCTATCATCATTGCTGCTACATTCTAGCATCTACTTCTCCTGGAAGTTCAGCTTCTACAGGGGCAACAGAGAGCACATTACACTCTGTAATTTAGCAAGCACACAAAACACATTCCAAAGCCAAAAGCTTATGTAAAATATCCTGTTATTATTATTATTATTATTATTATTATTATTATTATTATTATTATTATTATTATTATTATTATTATTATTATTAGATATAATAACCTAGGCAAGGGTAACTATTGTCAACAGTTTTTACTATTATTAACATATCTGTTCAATCCCTGCAGACTATTGGCTTTGATGTTAAACCACCAGTTTCTCAATGTCATTGTTTATAGACTGTTGTATATTTGTGGTCAATTTCATGTCAGGATGTTGGAGTGAAAGTAGCTTGCTCAAGGGTACAGCAGCAGTGTCCCCCACCTGGGATTGAACCCACGACCCCTCCGGTCAAGAGTCCAGAGCCCTAACCACTACTCCACACTGCTGCCCTGTTCTACATCTCAGCTTACCACCTTGACATTCATAGTTTATTCGACAGCATTTAGGATCCAAGGTTGGAAGAATGCTTAATATAAATGAAAACAGCTGTTGGAAAGAATGAATGCATTTCTAATTGTCAAAGGCTGGGATAGTGAAAAGGTGGTGAATAAAATAATGTTTTAGTGTCTTGGGTCAATTAAAATTGTCTTACTTCAGGCATCTTCGGTTTTAACGTCCCCACTCCCATCCTTCTTGTTTGTGCAAGCCATTCATTATGTGCCTTGCTGAGTAGGGATGAATCCTGCTGTTGGTTGGGGTATTTATCATTGTGGTACAGTGTAGCACCTGACAGAGCAGGATTGATGACCAGGAGCAGGCTGAGTGGTCCAGGCAGCCTTAATACAATGTAAATTACTAACTGCTATTTCCAATCCAGCCTATTAATTTCTTCCACCTCTACTGAAAATTATTAGTGGTTTGTATAGTATCACAGAGGTCATTACTAATGTTTACAAGCTAAGACCAAGGAGAGAGAGAGAGAGAGAGAGAGAGAGAGAGAGAGAGAGAGAGAGAGAGAGAGAGAGAGAGAGAGAGAGAGAGAGAGAGAGAGAGAGAGAGAGAGAGAGAGAGAGAGAGAGAGAGAGAGAGAGAGAGAGAGAGAGAGAGAGAGAGAGAGAGAGAGAGAGAGAGAGAGAGAGAGAGAGAGAGAGAGAGAGAGAGAGATGGCTTTCAAAAAGAACCGGGATTACGAGCCAAAAAAGTGTCAGCGCCTGGCAATCAAAAAAAAGTTTTTTATTTGTTAGTAATTTCAGAATATTAAAAGCCCTCCATGTGCACTAGTACAAATCTAGTTAATCCCTTTTCACTAGCTAGTTTAATTATTTGTCCAATCTTTTGCTTATTTTATTATTAATTGCGTGCATTCTTCAAATGTTTTAAGCCGTTGTAATTCATCTAAAATGTCTTTATTACATTAGCGAGCAGCATTTTATGAAGGGTGTTTGAAAAAGTATACAACTACAATGAACTGTAAAGACCTTTTGAACTGCTTTTAAACCTTTTTTTTTATAAAGCAACCTTTTAACCTTACTGCTAACCCTTCATTACATGTCAGGGAGTGAGGAGTAGTGATTGCCATATGTTACTATCACATTTTTTGATTCAGTGTTTCCAGTTGTCAGTTACCAGTATTGTGTAATAAGGCCATACATATGCTGTTCATATTCTCAGTTAAATGCCTACATTTCATAGTGTTTGTTACCAAACGATATCCATCCTGTAACTGTTTATTTGTATATCTGAAAATGATACTGTTGCTAACTAGTGAAGGCCGCATGGCGTTGTTGTTAGAGCTTGGGGACTAGGAGTCAGCAGAATCTAGTTTTAAATTTCAGCACAGCCACTTAGTATACGTCCCTGGGGTTAGTCACTTTAATGCACTGTGCCTCAGGCCACCCGGTTTTAAAACCAGGTGTAGACAGGTCCTCAGAGATGGAGGATCCTGAGAAACTTTAAATTTAAAATAGTAAAGAAAAAAAAAAAAAAGGAACCTATATGCACTGGTAGTGGTGAGACTTTCCTTTTTCATAAAGCACTAATCTGGGAGAAAACTGTGTATCTGGTTGAGCTTGGTTTAATTCATGTCACAGAGAGAGATGTCCATCTTTTTCACGAGAATTCCGGGCTTATCCATGTACACCATCTGATGCGTTAACACTTCTGAGACAAAAAAATAAATACAAAATAAAAATGAAGATACTAACCAATTGTTCTGTTTTGTTTGTTTTTTTTCCTTAGCATCCGTACCCCTCTGAAGAACAAAAAAAACAGTTAGCCCAAGACACGGGACTCACGATTTTACAAGTAAACAACTGGTGAGTACATTGAAATCCTCTTGTGAGTATTTCATTTTGAAATGGCATTTTCTCTTGCTGGCGATGAAGCCTTTTTAATGCTCAAAATGTGTGAAAACACTGTATTTCCCTTTCCTTGGCTATCTGCACAGTGGATGCAAGCTATCAGAGTGCACCACTTTATCAGGGGGTGTTTAGCAATAAGTCACAGCCGTCAGCTGTTTGATATACATTTATTCACTTTGATATGTTTAAGGAAAAAAAAGGAAAGATTTCCACCACCCCCCATTTTACACATTGCGATATGGTGGATTAGTGCCATGGTGGTCAGGCCAGTCGTCCCTTTGTAGATGGCTTAGCACATAACTGGGGGTGGTGGATTAAATAAAATGATCACAGCAGCAAAGAAATGATACAGGAATTACTTATCAAAATACTGGTCCAGGTTTTATCTGCAGCTTAATTTTGTTCAGTACATTCTCGGGGTGATGTTCAGATTAATTGAACTGACAGCTTCCTTTCAAAATGCAGGGAAGGTATTGCACGGATTTCAGGTCTTATACAAACTTAATTACATGGAACCCCATTTTATCATTCTAATTCCATGTAGCGGAGGTTGTATTTACAAATGAGAAGTCTTTGCCTTTTATTCACAGCTTTCCTTAATATATTTATCAAAGCAGGTTCATTTACAAAGTGCTCTATCTGTGGGATACAGGCAGGCAGACATTAACGAAGCTTTTAGGTTTATCAGGCTCAGTGGCTGATGAGCTACCCGAGGGTCAATTGATTTTGTGGTTCTGTGATTCATTTTTTTCTCATTTTTCTTGGATCACAATGAGAGACATGCCTGGAGAATTAGCCAGTTTGTCTGCCTTATCTGTCAGGCAATTTTATTTTTTCCAGGGAAGTCAAGCTACTTAAATTGGCCACAGGAACTGCCGTTATCTGACTTTAATGCACCCCATAGTGTGGATAGCATTTCAATTACACCAGTAACCAAAGCTTAGCTGCAGCCTGTTTCATGCCTAGTGCCGTACAGAAAGTGATGCGCCTACCTACAGAAGCAGAAAATTGAGTTGCTTTGCTTCTGTCATGGTGATTAATGCAGAAATAAACTCCTAACCTGAAAGAAATAAGAGAGTCTCTATTCCGGGGCGTTAAATTCATTCATACTGGAATATATATATATTAGAATACCTTAAAAGACTGACAGTATGTCCACTGCATGTACAATGCTTGTATAGAGACATAGCACAGTTCCTTTCAAGACCTGAAGCCTTGCAAATAAAACCTGAGCGAAAAAGAATATAAATAAACAACCAGATGCAAAATGGGTCTCTCTGAAGTGAATAATTATGTTGCAGTGCCATATTTTACAAGCTCTGTTGTGCATTACTGGAAACGGCAGAAAGTTCATTGTTTCACCATTGTCAGTATGAATCTGCATTTTGTCTTCAACTTAAAAGAAGAGGGCAGCTTTTTTTGCAGGGGAATGGCGCAGGATGTGACATGGATATGGAATTCCTGTTGATAGGCATACCGGTAAACACTCAGCACTGCTTAGTGCCAGTGGCCTCAACATTGTGAGCTGCTTCCCTTTGATTTGATGTTGGCAAATTATTGGCTAGTGACAGTGAGAGGGCAGGCAGTCGTCTTGTGTTTCCAGCAGCCCCTGGAGAGGATATGCTGAATCATTGCTTTGTCTCCCAGCACAATCGTGTCTTGGAGAGGCCACAAGGAAGCTCTGTGTTTGTGTCAAAAGGCAGCGCATCATTCCTGCAAGGCTGCCAAAAGCCATAGCGTTTACCTGGGATTCACCTCAGCGCCTGTTGTTAGAGGAAAGAGTAGCAGAAAGAACTGTGTATTCTGTAAACAGAAGGTTAGCAACAGTTGTAAAGGGATTTGCTGATGTTACACAATACATACATTTGCTTGTGTTATATACCCACCCTTACTGATAAGCTAAAAAAAAAAAAAAATCCACTACAGTTAACAAGTGCCAGTCAACCAGAAATCTGTGGCCTTACTAATTGACAGCTTCTTTGTAAAAATGTACTGTGGTTTACCAAAATCAAAGCTTGCTGAAGTATAGTAGAGCCTAGTAAATATGTGGTATCAAAAGCCTAATAAAGAATAGCCTTTTAACACTAGTTTGTAGTCTATTTTAAAACACTGACTTTATTTTTACTCTCCTTCAGTAATTCAGAACAACTGTGAAAAGCAAAGGAGGAGTTTTTTATTTTTTTATTTTTTTATTTTTTTATCGAGTCACATTTCCTGTTCTATTGTTTTAATTTCATTGGAGCAAAAACAATGTTGAGCCTTTGTGCATGACTCACAGGCAGACATTGCTAGCTGTTTTCTTAAAGCTACCCTGTAATTCTTCAGCTCCTAGCAGAGCTTAACACTGCCAACTGCAGGTGAAATGGCCATTTAGTCAATGTGCACTGTGCACAACTGGACACAATAAAGTCACCTTTACAGCTTAAATAAAATTCTATTGTTACAGGTTTAGAAGTTCATTTTGTGTATATTTGTGTTATCATCAAGATGTTAAAACCAGGTCAGGTAGTAAATTGACCACTATGCTGTAGGTAGCAATTGGAAACATGCAGGTCCCAGCCATTTCAAACCTTTATGTTAGTCTATCAGTCTGGGCTAAATGGACCCTGACTAGATCCTTTCGTCTTTAATGCTGACACAGTAAGACATAACCTGCTCACCACCACAGATGTGATTATTGCCCTGGTGCTGTTGACTGATGCACCCTAGCCTAATATATACAGATGTGCTCAAATTTGTTGGTACCCTTACAGCTCATTGAAATAATGCTTCATTCCTCCTGAAAAGTGATGAAATTAAAAGCTATTTTATCATGTATACTTGCATGCCTTTGGTATGTCATAGAATAAAGCAAAGAAGCAGTGAAAAGAGATGAATTATTGCTTATTCTACAAAGATATTCTAAAATGGCCTGGACACATTTGTTGGTACCCCTTAGAAAAGATAATAAATAATTGGATTATAGTGATATTTCAAACTAATTAGTTTCTTTAATTAGTATCACACATGTCTCTAATCTTGTAATCAGTCATTCAGCCTATTTAAATGGAGAAAAGTAGTCACTGTGCTGTTTGGTATCATTGTGTGCACCACACTGAACATGGACCAGAGAAAGCAAAGGAGAGAGTTGTCTGAGGAGATCAGAAAGAAAATAATAGACAAGCATGGTAAAGGTAAAGGCTACAAGACCATCTCCAAGCAGCTTGATGTTCCTGTGACAACAGTTGCAAATATTATTAAGAAGTTTAAGGTCCATGGAACTGTAGCCAACCTCCCTGGGCGCGGCCGCAAGAGGAAAATCGACCCCAGATTGAACAGAAGGATAGTGCGAATGGTAGTAAAAGAACCAAGGATAACTGCCAAAGATATACAAGCTGAACTCCAAGGTGAAGGTACGTCAGTTTCTGATCGCACCATCCGTTGCTTTTTGAGCGAAAGTGGGCTCCATGGAAGAAGACCCAGGAGGACTCCACTTTTGAAAGAAAAACATAAAAAAGCCAGACTGGAATTTGCTAAAATGCGTATTGACAAGCCACAATCCTTCTGGGAGAATGTCCTTTGGACAGATGAGTCAAAACTGGAGCTTTTTGGCAAGTCACATCAGCTCTATGTTTACAGACGAAAAAATGAAGCTTTCAAAGAAAAGAACACCATACCTACAGAGAAACATGGAGGAGGCTCGGTTATGTTTTGGGGCTGCTTTGCTGCGCCTGGCACAGGGTGCCTTGAATCTGTGCAGGGCACAATGAAATCTCAAGACTATCAAGGCATTCTGGAGCGAAACGTACTGCCCAGTGTCAGAAAGCTCTGTCTCAGTCGCAGGTCATGGGTCCTCCAACAGGATAATGACCCAAAACACACAGCTAAAAGCACCCAAGAATGGATAAGAACAAAACATTGGACTATTCTGAAGTGGCCTTCTATGAGTCCTGATCTGAATCCTATAGAACATCTATGGAAAGAGCTGAAACTTGCAGTCTGGAGAAGGCACCCATCAAACCTGAGACAGCTGGAGCAGTTTGCTCAGGAAGAGTGGGCCAAACTACCTGTTAACAAGTGCAGAAGTCTCATTGAGAGCTACAGAAAATTGCAGTGATTGCCTCTAAAGGTTGTGCAACAAAATATTAGGTTAGCGGTCCCATCATTTTTGTCCATGCCATTTTCATTTGTTTTATTATTTACAATATTATGTTGAATAAAAAATCAAAAGCAAAGTCTGATTTCTATTAAATATGGAATAAACAATGGTGGATGCCAATTACTTTTGTCAGTTTCAAGTTATTTAAGAGAAAATTGTGCATTCTTCGTTTTTTGTGGAGGGGTACCAACAAATTTGAGCACGTCTGTATATATATATATATATATATATATATATATATATATATATATATATATATATATATATATATATAGTGGAATGTATTTATTGAGAGGAACACTTAAGTTCATAGTATCCTATGAAAAGCAGCACTGTTCAGCATATTTCACTATATATTAAATTGAAAACTCTATACAGTACTGTGATCATACTGTGTACAGTTACTTAATTTAGAGCTATATGCAGTACTGATACATCTAATATGATCGTTTTAGTTTGTTTAATGTAAACCTGTCTGGTAAAAAAAAAAATCTAATAATGGTTAAGAACAAGCAAAATTAGAAAAAAAGGAGACTGCAGAGAGAAACAATAATAATAGTGATAGTTTTCTTTTCCTTTTTTGGAATTCTGATATTCAAGTATTTACCAGCTGTAAATTTTTTTTTTTAAAAAGGTACGGTGTGACAGTTTACAGTACTGAATACATCTAATCATAGTCACAGTCCAGGAACCTCCTATACGCAAAATAATACGCCCTAAGAAACAAACCTAATAAGTGACTCATTAAAATCCATAGAAACAGGCTGTGACCTTAGCATGTAGAATATATGGAGCACGTGATGAGGAATATGCCTGCGTCACAAGCTCCGAACACACACTGCTGCTCTCTGCACACTCCGCAGCCCCTGATATTCAATAAGCTTTAGGTATAATTTATGACAGGCTCTTTTGACAACATCGGAAAACTGAAATGCTATTGTCCTGGCCGACACTTGCTGTTGCTTTCATTATCCCACTGATGTAATGGACGTGTTTCATTTAGTCAACTAGATTATGTGTAGAGCTGCGAGGATCTTTCCCCTGCTCCCAGTAGTCATTGTTCAACACATAATAAAAGTATGCTATCAATTTGCCAGCAGAGGAACACTTAAGTTCAGTGACTTACAGCCCAGTGTGCTTGCCTTGCAAACTGTTAGTTGGCAGGGAAAATGAGCAGCTTTAGTTTACAAAGATCTCGTTAGTGGCAAAGAGGGACAAGCAGGCTAGAAAATCTAAAGGACGGGAAAGGACCTGAAAAAATGCTTTTTATTCCATAACAGTGTTAATAATCTTAGAAAGGGATTTAAATAAATAAATAAAAAATTAAAAATGAAAAACGGTTAGTGGTTTATTTGTATTTGCTGACTGGACACGGTAACCTGTTATTAAATGAAAAATAAAAAAGTAAAATTCTTTGAGATTAGAACTGTGGGGTATTTGCCGTGTTCTATCACCACAGCATGTGTCACATTTTTATTTTTGAATTACGACCTTGATAGATACAATGACACTTTTGTCAATGCAGAACAAGCCATGCAAACAATTACATTGCGTGTTTAGCTTTCTAAAAATACCCTAGGTACAGTACAGGCCAACATGATCTAATAACTCAAAAAGAGTTGTACAGTGTACAGTTCGTAGCAGCCTTCTCCAGTATAGACAGGCTGATCCTCCTCATTTAGGGATTACTAATTGGCAGGTAATTAGGAGGATTGATTCTGTTGTCTGATCCTAAGGCCCAGCCCTAAATTAATTTCATCTGGATTTGTGACACTGCAACGGTAATTACATCTTGTTACATGTAAAACTGGATTCAATGTATTTGGATAAAATTGTATTTTTGTTCTTAATATCTTCGTCTGATGCCCGTCTACATATCATTACAAAACTAATTAGGCTGGTTGTCTGAATTTGATTAAGTGTCCCACGTACTAAATTGTATCATCCACTGTGCATGTCTCGAATTGACTTCTGTTTTGTTTACTTATTTGACACTATTAAGATGTCTGTGTGTAATTAACAGGGCCAATCCACCTGTCAAACACCAGTTTGTAAATCTGAAAGTCTGGTCTAAACATGTACTTCATTATGAAAAACAGGTGCCCACAAAAATGGACTTAAGGTAAACTGCTATCTTTTATTAATAATACAAAAATGAACCAATTTTCTTAACTGTTACACAGCCATGGTGATAATAATAACAATAGCACTGAGTGGAGCAGATTTAAAAGGACTAGGTTTTATTAGCTGGTTGGTTGAGTAACAAGGAAGGCATGAGAATTTGTGTGGGTGTGCTTTTTTTCTTGTTTTTGAGATATACTGTAAGAAATCCAGTTCTCAGAAAAAGAAAAGGGAAAAAGTAGGTTAATTTATTTCATTTTCAGGTATAGAGTAAAAAAAAAATAAAGGGGAAGAAAGACTTAAGGATGCAGTTTTCATGAATAAGCAGCTTAATGCATCTTGGTACCCACAGTAAGCCTTGTAGGAGCTCAGAGTGCCTCAGGCAATCTGTGAGCAGAATAGCAATTTTATTACTTTGTCATTAAACCAATTTCACAGCAGTATTGTTTGTTAATGAGCAGCAGCAAACGAGCGAAGATGTCACACACTGGAATAGCAGCAAGATTTGTGACCCAGGCTCAGAGCACTAAGATGGGAAGGCCAGGGCTATAAAAAAGGGAACTGCTTTAAGATAAAATGCAAAGTCTGTACAGTCAAGCCTCTGTTTATGAGCTTCCATTTTACTTTAGAGCTTGTCGAGATATAAAGGTCTGCTGGTAGGTTCTTGAAATATATTGGAATAATATTTGTCAAATATTAGGACATAACCTGCCAATGTTAAAGAAAGGACGCAATAAACATATATCCTCAAATAATGCCTCAAAGGTGCTTAAGAAAACCTGCACTAGCTCAAGAACGGCAATAGCAAAGAATGAGAAAAATAGCACAGATAATATATATTGGCTATTTTATTTTATTTTATTTATTTGGCTATCAGCGTCCAGAGCTATAGCCAAAAAACACATCAAAGCAACCGTTTTGCGATTATTATTTTTTTTTTATTATTTTTTTTTTTTGTCATAAGCAAGGTCCGAAAGGCGAAATGTATTCCATGTATGCACTCTGATATGCAGTGCCTGTTTTCTGTATGAAAATGCATCACATGATTCATCTGCAGGGAAGTCCCTTGCTTAAACTACTCTTTACTAGCCAATGGTCCCTTATTTTGTGAGGATTGCACATTTACAGGCTAATTAAAGACTTAAAGTCTAATAAGTCCAATAGGCATCTCAGAAGAATCACCAGTGGAAAGTGTGTTTTTTAAAACAACATTACACTCTCATAAACCGCTCTGTCTTATCCCACCACTCTGGAAATGTAGCTCTTTTCTCTATGACAGCAGTGTTTTTAAACAGTAGACAGTGCTCTGAGCCGTGGGAGTCCAGTTGAGACTGCTTTCTGTCTGACATGGCACAACCCCACAGACAAAACTCTGGCTGGACCTATGCTAGTTGGCAGCAGTTCAAACCTTGTCCTCTGCCAGCGCTATTACTGGATAGCAATGCCAGACAGATCAATTCAGTTTTACATTCCAGCCATTATTTATAGCATGCCATATATCTGTTCTTTCTTATGAACTAACGATTGGGTAAATACAGTACACATAAAACATGGAAAAGCTGTCTGGAGCAGGCCTTGCTATTTTGCTGATTTAAAATAATTAAGAGTGAGCTGTTTAGGGGAGTTTCAGATGTTGACAGGTTGCTCCGGGGAATGGGGGGCGGGGGAGTGATAGCACCAATAGCCAGGATTTCTTCACAATGGTGACCAGGTGAGTTAACCTACATTGACAACGTCCTCCAGGCTGTTTGGAGTTCAAACCTTCACTCCTTTGTGGCTAATACCTGTGACCCTGTGACCCGGCCACATTTTCAAATTTTGTTGGAACGTGCTTGTTTAGTGTTTCATCAGGTCCATTGTTTAAAGTATTATAGGTATTGACAGGTTTGCTATCGGGAGTGTTTTTTTTGTGTAGAAACTGTAATGTTATTCTATAGTTTAAAATTCTGTCATTACACCGTGTAACAATTTTTTTTTTTTTTTTTGTTCCTGGGTAGTAAGTGTTATTTCCTAATTGCTTATGCCTCAAAAGTATAGAAAATGGCTATTATTCCCCACAAACTTTGCTTTTGTTACCAGGACAGTGATATTTTGAAATTTACCTATTTCCAATGAGAAAACGGGCGAATTTGTTTCTTTTCATTCACATAAAGTCAGAAAAAAACAACATATGAATCCAAATTAACATGTATTTATACTAAAGTAATACAAAAATGACTACAAAAGATTTAGAAGTGAGTAGTTTTTCGAGATTTACGATTATACTGTAAATCACTTTCACGAATCAGCCCCCAAATGTAGTCTCCCATCATGTTCTCGTTATACTGGTAGCGGCGTTCAAAGTCCAGTATATCCTGGTGGAAGCACTCGCCTTGCTCCTCCGAGTACGCTCCCATGTTCTCCTTGAATTTATCAAGATGAGCATCAAGGATATGGACTTTGAGGGACATCCTACAGCCCATTGTGCCGTAGTTCTTCACCAGAGTCTCAACCAGCTCCACATAGTTTTCGGTCTTGTGATTGCCCAGGAAGCCCCGAACCACTGCGACAAAGCTGTTCCAAGCCGCCTTCTCCTTACTAGTGAGCTTCTTGGGGAATTCATTGCACTCCAGAATCTTCATTGCACTTCTTTATCTGTGGTCTGACGAAGACATCGGCTTTGACCTTTGCCTCAGACAGCTTAGGGAAGAAGTCTTGAAGGTACTTGAAGGCTGCCGACTCCTTATCTAGAGCTCTGAAAAATTGTTTCATAAGGCCCAATTTGATGTGCAGTGGTGGCATCAGCACCTTCCGGGGGTCCCAGCCGTTCTCATCATACTTCAAGGCGTCCAGCAAGATCTTGATGCTGTTGTAATCCTCTTTGAGTTGCACCGAGTGAGCCAGGGGAAGAGACGGGTACTTGTTACCATTATGGAGCAGCACGGCTTTGAGGCTCCTGGATGAGCTGTCAATGAAGGACAGTATAACGAGAACATGATGGGAGACTACATTTGGGGGCTGATTCGTGAAAGTGATTTACAGTATAATCGTAAATCTCGAAAAACTACTCACTTCTAAATCTTTTGTAGTCATTTTTGTATTACTTTAGTATAAATATATGTTCATTTGGATTCATATGTTGTTTTTTTCTGACTTTATGTGAATGAAAAGACACAAATTCGCCCGTTTTCTCATTGGAAAGAGGTAAATTTCAAAATATCACTGTCCTGGTCACAAAAGCAAAGTTTGTGGGGAATAACAGCCATTTTCTATACTTTTGAGGCATAAGCAATTAGGAAATAACACTTACTACCCAGGAACAAAAATTGTGTTACATAGTGTTATTATTATTATTATTAGTAGTAGTAGTAGTAGTAGTAATATTATGAAAACATTTTCACAGTGTACTGTTGTGCATCGATTGGTCTCGCTTGTCAACTGTGTCAAATTCTAAACAAAGTATATTATACTCAATTGATATTAATAACATTAATAACATTGAAAAATGATGCATGCCTTGGCAATACTATTATTATTGCCAATCTGAAAACTCTGGTGCTTTCCACAGCAGTATTTATTGAGCTCTTGTTATGACAGTGATGTTTTCATTTAAAGCCATTGTTTGTGTTCAAACTTTTTGAGGCTTTTTTTTTCTAATTCCACCGAGAACATGTTACTACGCATAGCCCAAAGTCATCAGTATATCTATGAATTTATTTGAGTGTGATTGTAACACTTTAGTTTGTCACCTCTCATAATATGTTCATTAGCAACACAGTGTTATGGGTGGGGGTGATTGCACTCAGCTGTCTGAGGTTCCGTCCTTAGCATGAGACCTAAAACTAAGGTGTCATCTAAGCTGGTGAGATATGAGAGGTCCCTTGACACTTCTGGAATAAGAACCAGGCTAATGATGCCTGTGATTTTACCACATAAACCCCACATCCCGCAACAAAATCTAGCTTCCCATATTAGCTTAGTAAAATAACAAAACTAATAGTGGCTTGTTCCACAATGGTTATAGTTAAATATGAATAAGTATTAAATAAGTGCAAATTGTTTTAATATAAATTCAGTGCAAAAGCACATGCTATTGCATACAGGTAAATTGCCCCATGCAGTTTTATAAATGTTTCACATTTTTAACAAGTTTCTTAGCTTCAGAACAAGCAGGTTTCAGTGAGGGGAGGAAACTTTTATCCCTACAGCTAAAACTGCCATTGGGGAATGTTGGCTTACTTTCTTCTTGATAAAGCAGAATGCGCAGAAGGCATGGAGGAATGTTGTAAACAGACTCCAAGGAACTATGGTTTAGCCTAAAATGTATACTTTCAAATCGCATACAAAAATATGACTGTAAATCTGCCTGCTGAAGATGAATTAGTATTGAAGTGTATTGAAAGTGCTCTGAATAGATGTTCAATAGGAAGTCATGTGTTAATTGGGCAGCAGTGTGGAGTAGTGGTCAGGGCTCTGGACTCATGACCGGAGGGTTGTGGGTTCAATCCCCAGTGGGGGACACTGCTGCTGTACCCTTGAGCAAGGTACTTTACCTAGATTGCTCCAGTAAAAACCCAACTGTATAAATGGGTAATTGTATGTAAAAATAATGTGATATCTTGTAACAATTGTAAGTCGCCCTGGATAAGGGCGTCTGCTAAGAAATAAATAATAATAAAATAATAATAATAATAATAATTGACCTCAGAGAGTAAGAAATAAAAGGTTCAGATTTCATTCAATTTAATGGTGATGTTTAACATTTCTGAGCAGAGTCAAGTAAACAAATGTTTGAATGAATTGAAAGCGTTTTTCTTTTTTTTAATTTAAGTAGCTGTAACGCTTGTCTGAGTAGTCAAAGGGTTAAATGAGAGAATGATTCGTAAGAAGGCAGGTGTGGAAAATGGAGTAGGTAATGCACACTACTAATGCTTTAAGACTCTGCAAACCCAGCTCTGTAGCCTAAGGGACAAAACTGACAGAGCAGTTCTCGAGCCAGGATCTCTTTTCATTCACACCATCTTGACAACACGGCTTTACAGACTGTGCCTTGGGATTTGAGAAACAATAAGCAAGCATGCAAAAGAGACATAAAGTTTACATTCCTCCAAATGCTGGTCCTTACTAATAAAAGTGTACAGGTATACATACGTTCCAGTACCCTAATCCTGCTGCCTTACGAAAGTGACAGAGCCTCAAAGGCTTTGATGCTAACGCAATGCTGAACTCATGGGAATTTTGTTGAAGAAAACAAAGGTGACTGGTTCATTGTTTAAATGTTGCCAGCCTACCTGGTACTTTGCAGACAATACTTTTTATTTCTGCACGTTTGTTTAGTTTGATCTCCCAAATACCAAGTTCTATGTGTGTTTTTAAGTGTTGGAGGGATGCATGATTTAAAGGGCAATTCAAAGCAGCAGCTTGTTTCACTGTTAATGTTCAGTATTCATTTGGATTAGAGGAACAACATCGCGTAACATCCAAAACACAGTAATCGGTTGCATCTACGTATGACATTAGCTTAAGGTTTTAATTTTTTCACTCCCTTATGGTTAAAAGGTTAAATATTAATGTACCATTTAGTACAGTACCTAACAGTGCTAAACTACTATTAACTTTTAGGTTTATTTTTTAAACGTCCTATTATCTATTTAAATAGCGACTTTTTTCTGTACTACCTAAGCTTTAATAGCATTTTACAGTTGAATAACAGCTGCCTAGCTATAGCCAGAGAAAACTCACTATTATAGGTTGTGACCTGCTGTTTAGATCAAACAAAACTGATTTTTCTTTTATTTACCTTGACATTTGTATGGCCACCTTTTGAAGACGCTTCTGTTTATTTGAACATATTGTCAATGGAAAGTCAATTTTGTTGGAAATATTGTGCCTTCCTTGTCATTATAAATCAGTCCGCCTGTTAATCCCTGAATCTGCCTGTTTGATATCTGACAATATCCGCCAAGGCAGAATCTCTTACTAGATTATTGTAGTTAAAAAAAACAAGATCCTTATTTGCGATAGTGTCTTGAGATTAGTCTTGGAGCACTGGAAAGCAGAGATTACCTGCTATTCCTTTTGGTCCTGTACAAAAGGCTTGTTGCAAGCAGCCTTTGTGGAAGAAAGGGAAAGGAACTCTTCCTTTCACCCCCTTTGGTTTGTGAGAACAGGCTGGCCGACCCTGCACAGCAAATAGTAATTTTAACTGGGCCAACATGCAGCTCAGGCTGTTTGCTGTCTACAGTAATGATAGAGCGGAGTTCTCTCTGGAGTCAATAAGTGTAATAATTGAGACGTTTTGGGCTGCGTTCCTGAATCACTGCTGTTTTCCTGAATGACAGGATTACTTGTAGGGCATGCCCTCCCACACACTGACCTCACCTCAAGGGTTTTCAGACTGGGTAGGCGCAGTGTATTTAGACTGAGGATAGCTCATTGCAATGGATTATTGTTTATTTTAAAACATAACTGATGATACAGGAAAGCATTTTTTAATTTTTTTTTTCCATCACTCTCAGAGAAATACTTATTATGGGTAATGGATTAATTTGATACAACTGCTGATATCTTAGTCCATGTTATAGTTGTTGTGTTATAAATTGATGAGAAATACATAAATAATAACATCATACTAACAGTTCTTTAAAATTATGTAAAATGTACTACTACTTATAACAACAACAGCAACAACAACAACAACAACAACATTCTTAGCGAATACAAGGTAGCACAAGCCAGATACAGAAACAAGTTTATTTTGGCCAGGATTTACCATTAGGGAGTTTGCAGCTTTCAATTCTCAGAACCCAAGAACTGGTAGTGCTTGTGCAGGTTAGAAGTCTATGGTTGCTACAATAAGGCTCCTTTCATACAGGTGTGTTTATGCCTGAGGCTTGCTGGCCTCAGTCCATTCCTTTCACAGAAGCTGAATTGAACAATAACTACCATATCTCTTAAAAAATAAGGTAAGCGTCAAAGGAGATGTCTGAGAGCTTTGTCGAGGCCAAGAAAAACCCTGTTGCAGTTGTCAGAGCTTGTTGATGTTGCAGAGAACAGAACAGTTTTTTTTTTTTTTTTTCGCTGGATTTTGTGGTTGTGCCTTAGGAAAGAAAGTAAAATAGAACGGAAGAACAAAGTCCTTCTGTATAAATCAGCAGCTGCTCCATGCCAGATCAAAGGCATGACATTCTCTTGCTGGTCTGCTTGTCCACTTTAGGTGTTTGATAGACAACAAACAGCTGGGCTGCCACACAGTTCAGGGCAGCTAACTTCCTAAGGTGCTGAGGAGAGCAAGGCCCAAGGTTCAACTGGAGTTAATGTGGGCAATGCACCTTTGTGGTTTGAGGAGTTGGTATAATTCCATTGGACATTTCTACAGTCTTCCAGGGGGTTTTGTATGCATAACAGAATCATTACCAAAGATGTTGGTGTTTCAGAAAACCAACTAAATTGCCCCAGATTTGCATGCACTGGATTTATCAGCAGCTAGGTGTTTAGCTGAACCACTTCAACACTGGCACGAATGGAATATGATGCATAAGAGGTGTAAAGTGATACATAGGCAAAGATGATTTGCATCTTGAGTTAACCCCCCAAGTGAAGTAAAATTTCCTGCAAAACGCAGGTTATCCATCTTATGAGAGATACTCTGCTATTGATTTATTTTAATTAACAGCTTGTTTAAAGTGTGTCAGTTTGTAAAACAAATACATCATTCTTATTTTAGACTTCAGGTCTTGATGCTTGTGTGTAGTGAGCGTAATGGAAATTAGTTTCAAGGTAAATGTATTCTTCTTTTTTAGAATAATTTTTAAAAAAAAGGAAACAAATGAAAACAGATCAGTGGAACTTCGGAATTGCTAGGAAAAATCCTGGAGAAGGGTTCTGTAAACTATGTAAACAGAATGGCAATCTTAATGTCAGCTAGCTTAGTAAAAACTTCTAAAGTGATTCAGTTTCTCGTTGTTTCACATCTGCAATAAATCAAATCCAGAGTGAGGTAATGTACTACAGCATATGTCTCTTGACTCATGTTTTATCTTAAAGAAGAAAGATCCCAGATATGAATAGCTAGAGCACGTTTACTGTGTTTCTCTCCTCCCCTTCTTTCAAGTAGCTTTGAAAGATCCTTTTTGATAGTTTAAGATAAATCTCCAGATACATTGTGATGCAATTCTTAAACAGTTAGTGTCTAAAAAATGGTAATCTGCCCTGATTTTATCTTTATTTACAATAGATGAGATTAAAGCAGTGCAAGAACCATGCATGAGCTATGCATGCTGATCTGCCATTTCTGTGGGAGGAAATATTGATAGAACTTTATAAGGCCATCTGATGATTGTTATATTAAAGAACTGAATGTGTCATTTCACAGTTTAGAGACAAAGTTCTTTGGTCATCAGAAGTCATCAAGATATACCATAAAGAAATGCATTTATAAAAATGAATATACAAAAAATAACTAGTAGACCAGCTTTTCTGAAAGTATGTTCAACCCAGATTGATTTGCATGAAAATATACTCAGATCAGATTGTGTTACTGGTTGCACACATCTCAGCCAAAAGGAAAGTCAAGAATTTGACTATCTCATGCAAATGTACCCCCTGGTATCAGAGCTGTACATTATAGCATGGTATTAAATAAGTCAAGTTATGAACTTTCACAGCTTAATTTATTAGAAGCAATATCTCTAGTAATGGGCCCATTTTCTGGGAGCAACAAATTCAGTGTTCCGCAAAACCTGTCAAACAACTGACCGAGCTCTTGATTTGTAGTTGGATGAGAGGGCTTTACTTTTGGCCTTGTTCCAAGTTACTATGGTTTGGCATGAAGATTTCTTACAGAAGGAATGCTGACAACAGGAGTAGGTTTCCAGGTGTGGCCTAAGTCAGTTAACCAGAAACAATGCCTTTCTGACTTAAACAAAATGAAATGGCAAACAACAAGCTTAGGCAATCATCATTAAAAAAAATCTATATTATTAAAGTTAGGTGTGTAAAGTATGTTTTTCAAACGGATAAACCCCAGAGAGTTTATTAGTTAATTCCAATTGTGCGACCTATACACAAGAATAATCATGGTGTTTTCTAATAAAATGTTCTTGTGTAATCATAGTTTGTGCTGCAGGGTTTTAGACTATTCTACAGGCCTGCAGATCCCCAAGTGATTTCAAATTTGCCATCATGGATGTAATTAGTTTCTTGCATTTGCAGGCCTTGCCAGAAACTTCTTTTTTTTTTAATGTGTGGATTTAAGAGGTCAAGTGACCTATAAGCCGTTAAGAAAATCTAAAAGGCAGGTAGCTATCTTAACAAAAATAGACAACATTATGTCATATAAATAGGCACAATTAACAACTACATGATCTGTTTATTTCTTCAAGTATTTCTTTTAAGAACTATTTATGCTCAAGGATCAGATGTTGACCCACAGTCTAAGTTGAAGTTGGGTCCCATGGTGATGCCTATTATTGATACCTCACTGTTAGTGTATTATATGTCCCATACAAAAATAAGCAGCTGTACACAGCAGTAAATTCTGCTGTCAAACAACCAATGGACAAGTTCGTCAGTAAAATGGATAG
Organism: Acipenser ruthenus; assembly: GCF_902713425.1. Lineage (NCBI taxonomy): Eukaryota > Metazoa > Chordata > Actinopteri > Acipenseriformes > Acipenseridae > Acipenser > Acipenser ruthenus. The sequence continues at coordinate 25,588,348 of NC_081203.1, forward strand.
CCTAAAGTGGATCGTGTGTGCAGGGCTAGTG